>NC_061118.1:28754778-28883118 GCF_002878395.1 Capsicum annuum | reverse complement strand
GAGTGAAGCTATATATCGGTCCAACCGATATATAGCTTCACTCTTTGGCCATTCACCTTAAAGACACTACCATCATTGTTTTCTAACTCCACTACTCCAGATGAGTAAACTTGGCTGATTCTGAATGGACCAGACCATTTAGACTTTAACTTACCTGGAAACAGCTTCAGTCTGGAGTTGAAAAGGAGTACCAAATTGCCTTTCTAAAAGTTTCGTTGGATAATCCTCTGATCATGGTACTTTTCCATCCTTTCCTTGTAAAGATCTTCTCTTTCATATGCATTTAGACAGAATTCATCTATCTCGTTCAGCTGTCCCAATCTCATATTTATAGCATCATCCCAGTTCAGGTTAAGCTGCATCAGTGCCCATATTGCTTTATGTTCTAGCTCAATTGGCAAATGACAAGCCTTTCCATAAACTAGTTGGTATGGTGACATGCCAATTGGTGTCTTAAACGCAGTCCTATATGCCCATAAGGCATCGTCTAGCTTCCTGGACCAATCTTTCCTGCTGGCATTCACAGTCTTAGCAAGGATCAGCTTGATTTCCCGGTTTGAAACCTCCACCTGCCCACTAGTTTATGGGTGGTACAGTGTAGCTACCTTATGTTGCTTAATCCCATACTTTGCCAATATGGCTCTGAACAGCTTGTTGCAGAAATATGATCCTTCATCTCTTATGATGGTACGGGGTACCCCAAAATGAGAGAAGATATTTCTCTTTAAGAACGCCACAACTCTTACCTTCATTATCAGCTAGAGCGACTGCTTCGACCCATTTGGATACATAACCCACAACAACTAAGATATATTTCATCCCAAATGAGCTCACAAATGGGCCCATGAAGTCAATACCCCAGACATCGAATAACTCTACTTCAAGCATTTTGGACATGGGCATCTCATGGTGCTTTTAAATAGAACCTTGCCGCTGACACTGATCACATCTTCTTACAAAATCGTAGGCATCCTTGAATAATGAAGGCCAATAGTAGCCACTTTGCAGTACTTTCTTGGCCGTCCGTTCACCTGCATGGTGACCTCCAACTTGGGAAGCATGGCTTGCTTCCAGTATGGTAGGCACCTCTACATCTGGGATGCACCGCCTAATAATACCATCAGCACATCGTCAAAAAAGATAAAGCTCATCCCAGAAGTAATGTTTCACATCATGCATGAACTTTTTCTTTTGATGAAAGGAGAGATTCTCAGGAATCACTTCGCTTACCACGTAGTTAGCAAAATCTGCATACCACGGTAAGTTTTCCACCATAGTTGCTAGAATCTCTTCGTCGGGGAATGCATCATCAATATCAAGTTCGGTCTGCACTGTGTGCTCACTCTCAAGTCTAGATAGATGATCAGCTACTTGGTTTTCACAACCTTTTCTATCCTTTACCTCGAAATCGAATTCTTGAAGCAGTAGCACCCACCTAATTAGCCTTGGCTTGGCATCCTTCTTTGCCATTAGCTATCTTAGAGCCGCATGATCTGTATGAACCACTACCTTGGTTCCCAATAAGTAAGCATGGAACTTTTCGAAAGCATAAACAACCGCAAGAAGCTCTTGTTCAGTAATGGTATAGTTCTTCTGTGCTCCATTCAAGGCCTTGCTCGCATAGTAGATTAGATGAAATAGTTTTTCTCTTTTCTGACCAAGTACAGCACCCAAAGCTACACCACTTGCATCACACATAATTTCAAAAGGTAGAGACCAATCGGGTGATACAGTAATAGGGGCTTCAACTAGCTTTCCTTTGAGGCATTCAAATTCCTTCAAGCAATCTTCACCAAAGTAAAACTTTGCCTCCTTCTCAAAAAGTTTGCATAATGGGTTTGCAATCTTAGAGAAGTCTTTAATAAACCTCCGATAAAAACTAGCATGACCGAGAAAACTACGAACCCCTTTTACAAAAATTGGAGGTGGTAGTCTCTCAATAACTTTAATCTTGGCTCGATCAACTTCAATTCCCTTTTCAGAGACTTTATGCCCGAGAGCAATGCCTTCCTTAACCATAAAATGGCACTTCTCCCAATTTAGCACCAGATTAAATTCCACACATCGCTGTAAAGCCATACTCAGATTTGCCAAGCATGACTCAAATGACTCACCTAAAACCAAAAAGTCATCCATAAACACCTCCAAGGTGTCTTCAACCTTAGCAGAGAAAATGGACATCATACATCGCTGAAAAGTGGCAGGTGTATTACATAGCCCAAATGGTATTCATTTGAATGCAAAAGTACCATATGGGCATGTGAAAGTGGTCTTCTCTTGATCTTCAGGAGCAATGCAAATATGATTATATTTGGAATAACCATCCAAGAAATAGAACCATCCCTTTCCTGCCAATCGATTAAGCATTTGATCCATGAATGGCATTGGGAAGTGGTCCTTTAGCGTACACGAGTTTAGCTTCCGGTAATCCATACACACCCTCCACCCTATGACAGGCTTGAGTAGAATTAGCTCATTCTTCTCGTTCGCTACTACTGTCATGCCCCCTTTTTTGGGCACACATTGTACAGGACTCACCCATTTACTGTCTGAGATTGGATACACCACCTCTGCATCTAACCACTTTATGATTTCTTTCTTCACCACCTCTTGCATAGGTGGATTCAGACGACGCTGATGCTCAATAGTGGGTACGTAATCTTCCTCTAGCTGAATCTTGTACATACATATGCCAGGAGGGATACCAATTATATCAGCAATAGTCCAACCAATAGCTCTCTTGTACCTCTTCAGAACAGAGATGAGAGCCTCTACCTTTTGTTCACCTAAATCAGCAGCAATAATAACCGGCAGTGTATTTTCACTACCCAAGAACACATACCTTAGATGACTGGGTAGCTCTTTCAATTCTAGCACCGGTGGCTCTTCAATGGATGGCTTCACTGGTGGTGAAGGTCGATTCTTAAGGTCAAGGTCCAGCTTCTTGGGGGCATAAGAATACGACCCCATTCTTGTCAAAGAACAAATAGTTTCTTCGTACTCTTTAACATCCTCACGATCAAAGTTCAAAAGCACAGCAGCCAATAGCTCAACAGTAAGCTGCTTCTCTAAAGATAATTCCTTCTCATCCTCATAATAAACATCAACTATAGAAAACACATTCATATCCTTGGGCTGCTCCATTGATTTGCATACATAAAAATATACCACTTTGTCATTCATCCAAAATTAAAGCTCATTTGCTCGCAAATCAATAAGCACACTTTCTATTGCGAGGAAAGGTCGACCCAAGATTATGGGCACCTCAAAATCCACCTCGCAATCCAAAATAACAAAGTCTACAGGAAAAATGAAGGTAGAAACCTTTACTAATACATCATATAAGATACCAACAGGTCGTTTTACCGACCTATCTGCCATTACAAGCCGCATGTTGGTTGGTGTAAGATCCTCTAACCCCAACTGTCTATAAATGGTTTGTGGCATCAAATTAATGCTAGCCCCCAAATCACATAAAGCCTTAGCAAAATCTAAAGATCCAATCGTGCAAGGAATAGTGAAAGCACCCGGATCTACCTTTTTCTGTACCAAAGAACTCATGGCAATTGCACAACAATGATGAAAATTATCTGCCAGTTCATAGCTCGCTGCCCTTTTCTTTATGAAAAGGTCCTTCATGAATTTGGCGTACCCTGGCATTTGCTCCAGTGCCTCTACCAAAGGCACATTTATAGTCAGCTGCTTCATCATGGTCATGAATTTACTGAACCTGGTGTCATCAGCCTTCTTTTTTAGTCTCTGAGGAAAAGGTGGTGGTGGATTTGGAAGAGTTTTCTCCACCACTTCCTTTTTATTTTGCTTCCCATTATCAATCTTTTCAAACTGCTGACATCTAGGTGTAGTATCATGAATGTTCTCATCCTGATTTTTAACTTCTACAGAATCATCACAATCTGCTTCAATAACATTCTCCTCTATATTATCAACCACAGGCTTGCCCTTAGATAGATTTTCCAACACCTTACCACTCCTGGTGGTAATAGCCAAACATGATCCATCTTTCCTTGGATTTTGCATAGTGTTACTCGGTAAAGTGCCAGCTTTTCTTTGATTGAATGCCGCTGATAGTTGACTCATTTGTTGTTCCAGCTGTTTTATTGAAGTGGAATGTGAGTCAACCAATTGACTTATTGAGGACAAATCATTTTTTACCTCAGTTACTCCCGTGTTAGTTTCCTCCACTCCTTTCAACAGCTTAGCCATCATGTCCTCCATGGACATCTTCCCAGAGCTAGGTGCAGCAGCTTCACGATTTCCAGGAGAGACATACAAACCACTCTTGTCATTCTTATTCTTCTGATTCCCTTGGTCTCGGTCCTTGTATCTGGATTTTTCATAATAGTTCCGACCTTGGTTTCCTTGGACATTGCCTTGGAAACCCCCCTGATTATTCAAGTAATTTGCTTCCTCCTCAAAATCGGAGTCATCTCTTCCTTGTGATACAACAGCCTTGACCTTTTCTATCTTCCCTAATAATAAATGCTTGGTAAGAAGGTCCATCTGCATTTTCATGTGAGCCATATCCTGGTCACGTTTCTCTTCTCTAAGTCTCTGTTCTGCCGTCATGCCAATAGATACAGTAGAGCTTACTACCTCAGAATCCCTGGTATGACAAGCTCTACTCTGCTTTGTCATACGATCCAGCATATCACATGCCTCAATAAAAGTAAGGTCCATGAATGACCCATCCGCAGCATTATCGACCACTGGCTTAGTCACCGAGTTCAAAGCCCTATATAATATTTCCATCAAGTGGACATTGGTCATCTGATGATTTGGGCACCGCATAAGCTTCTTCTTGAACCTCTCCCATGTCTTGTGGAGAGCTTCAGTTGGGAGCTGTCTGAAATTGCTTATCTCATCTCTTAATTGTGCTCTCTTGGATGGCGGAAAGAATCTTTCTAGGAAAGCTTCTTTCAGTTGCCTCCAATTGGTAATAGAGTCAGGAGTTAGCCCGTTAAACCATAGAGTTGCCTCTCCAGATAGAGGCAATGGAAATAAGCGCAGCCGGATCGCATTTTGTCCAACCCCTGGATTGTCAAATGATTTGCATGTTGAGATAAAATTAATCAGATGCATATTCGTATCGTCGCCTGTAAGTCCACCAAATAACCCTTTGAGTTGCAATAGCTGGATCATGGTGGTAGTGATATTGAACTTGGCTCTGGGTGCCAAGGAAGGAGGAATAATAGCCCCTGTGGCACCAACCCCATCCAAGTCATCATCATCATCATCAAAAGAAACTTGCACAGCTCGGCGTTCGGGTCTCATCCTAGCTTGACGATCTCTGTTGACATTCCTGTTCACTGGTGCAGCCACATCATCTGCACGTCTTGGATTTAATAACTCATCATCACCCAGGTCCTCATTATCAAGATTTGGTACCCGACCTGGGTTATCAGCATTCTGTTGATTTACTTGCGCAGTTGCCAATGCAGCTAATCTAGCCTGCTCCTATTAAGTAGCCATCCTTTCAAGGTCTCGTTGCGTATCCATTCTACCAATGAGATATGGTTCAGGATTTATAGGTAATAATGGCTGACCAGATCTCCGTGTATTTGGCATGCACTCCACTAAACCTGAACAAAACAAAAACAACAAACAAAAAGTAAAATTTGAGAATATTTGACCAAAGGGTCTATTAACTATCACAAACTTAGTTGACAACCATATTCCCCGACAACGGCGCCAAAATTTGATACGACCAAATTACAACTCTCGTTAGAAAGTGCAAGCGGTCACTGTCAAATATAGAACCCAACTAGGTTGGGTGCCGAATCCCACAGGAAATACTATGATCACTAAGTATTGTGATTATTATTAGACTATTGATCGAAGGTTCCAAGGTAAGGGGGGTTTCAATTTAGGTGCACAAAAATATTATCAGTGTAACAATGAGTTGATATGTGTAATAATATTTGATCACAGAGAATGACAAGTTAGGGTTATGTCCACCTTGTAGCTTCTACTTCTCTATTAACTATGAGTAATACGGATTTTATGCATGCATGCACTTATAGAGAGACGTATCCTAATTCTAAATCCAAGTGTTTTTCAACCATCAAGGATTTATTCACTTTAGTTCTCTTGAATCCAAAGTGTACAACCAATTGTACGAACTCTCCAAGAAGTTAATCCTGCTAAGGCCTTAACGTGTAAAATAGAGGTTGGAAACCCTATTTTCTTGTCACACTCTCTTTTCCAAACAGTAACTTTTCTATCGAACAAGTTATTGCTATAATGGCGCATTCCCTATGTTTGCAACCACAAGAATTCAATCAAAATGAAGAGAGTAATGATATAAGTGGATTAACACATAATAAATTCAAAAACCCATAGCAATAGAGAGTATACTACAAGGTTTCCATAACCCTAACAAATAAACTTAGATACTCATGAATAAAACGGAAATCAAAATAGACATATTCATCATACCAAAACTTAGAACAATCTTGGTGATAAAGATGACTAGCGATAATAAGAGAGAAATGAGTTTCTCTCTCTCCGTCCTCGAGCTGAGTTGCTTTCCCTTGTGTTCAAAATAATACAGAACGTGAATAATCCCTACAAATTCACCAATAATGCTTTTAATAACATCCTTCTCTAATAAATTGCTACTGCATCCTTAACTATTTAAAAATATTGAGTTTGCCCATGAAAAAGTTCCTATACATCACATTCAGTCCAAAAGCTGCTTTCCTTTTTATGTGAAGTTTTCCTTTGCCGTCCACAGGTCCCCAAAGTGCTATAATCTTCCTCATTAGTACCTGAAAAGCATGCTAATCACATAGGTCAGCTCACTTAACTAAAAAATAGACTAAAAATGCAAGAATTATATATTTTATTCTCAAAACTTAGCTAAAACATGGATAAGTTATGGTGCTTAGACGTATAAATACCCCCAACATCAGGGCTAGCGATGGACCATCACCCAAACCATCGTAGATGAGGCAAAAAGTTTAGGTTTTGGCCAAATGCGACGGTCAGAACCGACAGACCATCGAGCCAGTGATGGACCGTCGCCCAAACAATCTCCACTTCCGATCATCAATTTTTAACCATTTTTAAAAGGGTATTTGGGTCTTTTCCCACTCGTTTTAACCCCTAATTATACTAGACCAGAGCTCATAACTTCTTTATACATCCATAACACCAAATTAGGGTTTCTCTCAAAGATCAATCCCCAAGAATAAGAAACCCTAGGTTTTTAATTCCAAGTAAAGAATTCAAGCTTTCCTCTCCCAATCTTCAAGAAATCAGCCACCCAGGTATGTAAAGTGTTGATTCATGGGTTTCTTTCACCCATGAAGCTTAAGAATCCTATTTTAAACTCATGAATTGTGATTTCCATGTGGTGGGTTGATTTTAATTATGTGGATGTAGTTGTATGAATCCCAAGTTGGAGTCTTTATGTACTTTTCATAAAATTATGCTAGTATATGGGTTGGAAACTTTTAGATAGAGTTGATTAAAGTAACCATGATGTATGAACTAGTATATATGCCTAAGCATGAGGTTATGCATGCAATATGTTTGATAAAATGCCTAAGAGAACAAGAATCATACTTTAGGACTCAATTATTACCAAATTGATGAACCCATGCTTTACCCTTATGTTCAAAATAACTTCAATGTTATTGTAATGCATTGAAATTATTTGATGGATTGTTCATGAGATTATCCCTATTCAATTATGACATGATTATATGCATTCCTATTCTTGTGCCAAACTATGATAATCAAGTGCCTTATGAAATTCCCCAATGATTGTTTATGGATTGTTGATTATTTACGTGAGTCCAGGAAGTGTCATGTCTTGTCAGTTTTATGCTATTGAGTCCTGAGAGTACTTGTACCCAAAAATTTAGCTATGTGACTAGAGCCAGTGTCAGTTTTCAAGATACTCTTAGTCAAGCCATGCTCAGTAGAATTTAGTCAGACTCATGAATTAGGAAATCTCAAAAATCCTAGCAATCTCAGAAATCTCAGTAACTCAATAATCTCAGTAGTATTCCACCAGTCAATGAAACTCACTAAACCCAGTCCAGTTTAGTTAATCATGTTTCAGTGTCTATTCAGATGGGAGTAGGAATTATCACCGAGTGAACCCAAGCATGAGGGCATACACTGACAGTTAAGGGTGTGATCCTTAGAAGCAATCTTTGTGTTCCAAAACTATGTAGCCAACATTGGTTGAGACATCAACACTGAAAGATGAGGGTTGATGAGGTGGATTAATACTATCAGATGAGGGTCCCATCATTCTCTTTTTAGGATACTATCAAATGAGGGGCACCCACAACCTGTCCTTACCAGTGGCGCAGTATTGACACCCTTCCAATTAGGGTTACAGATTGGACCCCAACTCAGCTATAATAGCTTATTTAGGGTATGTCGATTAGATGACTACTTGCTATAGTTACAGTCTCAGTCTTAGTCTCAATAATAAAACTCAAATCGTTTTTCAGAAATTAGAACTGTCAGATACAGTTACCCAGTTTAGTACAGAACTTAGCTAGTTTCATCAGAAATAGGACTGTCAGACACAGTCATTAAGATAATAGTATATTACTTATTCAAAACTTATGTTATAGTATTTAGATTCAGTGATTTCATAATCTCAGTTATAGCTCATGTATTCATGTATGTATTCTCATGTTTATATTATTTAGTTAGTTAGTATTGTTCATGCTTATAAACCCCTTTTATTCATCCTATCTCACTTCTATACTAGTATATTTCATCGTACTAATACATTTGAGCTATGATGTTTTATACCATAGGTTCAAAAGTACGAGCTCCAGAGCATCTATAGTAGATCAGACATTCAGCAGCCAGACTAGCAGTGAGTCCACATCATTTGATGATAGCATGATTATTTTATTACTTTATTATTTCAGTAGTCTGGAGTTAGTTCGAGACATGTCCCATCAACTCCACAATTTTTAGATAGTTTAGAGGCTTTCAGACTAGCATATTCAGATAGCTATTTTAGTTTTGGTATGGTGATACCGTATTATTTAGATATTATGTTTTATCAGATATTTGAACCTTATGGCTTTTCACACTTTTATTCTGCATTTATACAGTATGTTATGTAGTGCTCTGTACAGATATTAGTCATGGATTAGCTTGTAGTCCTTCTAGGTCATGAGTACCGTATGACATTTCGGGTACCAGATTAAGGGCATTATAATATGCCATAAGGTTCAATACTTTAATAAAACTAAATATGGTATAACAAATACCAAATCTGATACATCTGTCTGACAGTATGCTAGTCTAAAAAGCCTCTAAACTGTCTAAAATATAGAGCTGATGGGACAAGTCCCCAATTAACTCCTAACTACTAAAATAAGTTGAACTACTAAAACAATCATCATGTACTCAAAATTAAGAGGACTCACGACTAATTCTGCCAGCTGAATATCTGAACTACTAAGTTTGATCAAGAGCCCGTACGTCCGAACTTTTGATATGAAACATTATAGCATAAATAAAAGGTATGCGTCGGTCCTTTAAAGATACTGGTATGCTAAGTGAGGTAGTTTGAAATGCATGGGTTCATATGCATGAACAATACTTACTGAATGACTTGAACATAACTGAATAGGAATACATGCATGAATATGTATACATAATAAGAGGTCGTGATAACACTAGATACTGAGTTCTGAATTACTGATTTACTGATATCTGAGTTTACTAATAATGTGTAGCTAATAACTGAGGGAATGTATCTAAAAGTCTTGATCCTATGGAATTATATTGAGTTTCATATAAAACTGAGTAACTGTATCTGACAGTCCTAAATCGGTAGAACTGAACTGAGTTTTATTCTAAGACTGGAACTAAAACTTAGACTGTGAGAGGAAATCATCTAACCAATATGACCCTTTCTGAATAGATTGGGGTCCAACCTATAACCCCAATTGGAAGGGTGTCAGTACTATTCCATGGGTAAACACAAGCTATGAGTTAACCTTTTTTGACAGGAAGATCTTTTGTCAACCCTCGCTAGTAGGAAAACTTATACGAGATATATCAACCCTAGTCTTGTAGGAAGATATATCAAACTACATTGGTTGTGTAGTTCTATAATGCAAGGATTGCTACTAAAGGTCAAACCCTCTGCTAGAAGGAATGCCCCCATCGCTGGGTAACTCGGTGCTAAATCCTACTCCTTTCTGAATAGAAATTGAACTAATTTCCTAGTTCATACTAGGCTTGACTGAACTGTTACTGATTATACTATCTAACTGAACTGAACTGAGTTTACTGAATTCCATTAACTGATATAATACTACTAAATTTTATTAACTGGCTAAATTTATTAAGGTCTGAACTAAATACTGATTTGGACTGGACTGCTATTGGGTTTACTGAGTCTTTCCTGAGTTCTGTATCTTACTAAGAGTACTACTGATCGTGACATGACTGATACTATCTAAAGACTAACCATGGATCTAGGTAATCAGCTAAATTATCGGGTATTAAATACCCCCATGACTCAATAGAATTAATCATAAGACATGGCACAATCTTGAAATATGATAAATAACTACTTGATCATCATTCCTTCATTGAAACATTCTAGCAAACACTTGCATGACATGAACTTGAATACATGCTAACGTATTATAATTTAATTATTTAATTCTCATGAAAAAATCATAAAACACTTGGAAGGCATTGTATACGCATATAATACTAATCAACACATGAGCATCACAATTTTAAGGCTTTAACATGAAGTCACATAATACTATATACATAATAATTGTTTTTACATAATTCTTGCACCTAATCATGGAATAGAAATCCAATCAACATTATAATTATGAATACACTTGAATCGAAATCATGGAAAGCATGAAATCAAGCTACTTAAAGTTTAAAAGAGTTTCTTAGACTCCAAGGGTGGAATGAACCCTTGGATGAACACTTGGCATACCTTGGTTGCTTAATTCTTGAAGAAAAATAGTGGAAATATTGAGCCATGGCCATGAAATTAAATCAAATAGGGTTCTTGTTCTTGAGTTCTTTGCTTAAATAGATGTGTATGTTATTAGAGTCCCTTCCTTAATGAGTGTAAAATAAGTGAATATGGTTGAAGTCCCATACCTAATAAATATTATTTGAATCCACATGTGGAAGGTCGGAGTCCACCACTTTTTGTCTCATGATTGAGTGCTTTGAGAATGTTTTAAAGACTTTTTATATTGTTTGTCATATGTTATATCTATATGTATAGAAAAGGTCATGAATACCGTTGAATATGGTATAGTGACTTCTTGTTTATTGTTGATGCTATGTTGTCCTTATTATTGAGTTGCATGCTAGTGCTCCAATCGCTAACCATCTTCGGACACTATGACCCAATGTGACAAAGTAGCTAGAGCATCGCCTTCTCTTCCTTCCCAATGATTAGGTATCAAAATAGTTCATGCATTGACTTTGGAGTCGTGATCTTTCTTACTTTGGTAGACATTCATTCTTGATCTCTTATCTTTAGACTTAGTCTTACTTTTACTTTGTTTGGCTATTATGGGGGCTTGTCCCAACATATACATTTCTAAAACTCAATTTGTACAGAGATATTGTGGATGAATTTGGACTTGGGTACATTGGTTAGTTTGATGAATCTAATGAAGTATTTCGACATGTTTAAGTTATGACTTGTAGTATGTTTTCTGCTATCTTATTTTATGGTCGGGATTCACCTGATCCTTGTGATGGATGTGATGATGATTATGTTGGGTTATTAGGGCAACCTCCGGTTCACATGGGCTTGAAGTGGCCCTATGACATGGTTCAATTTTGGGTTATATCACCATCAATACCAGAGTTAGCCCAGTCAACTAGTTTAGGAAGCTCTTTAGATTACTAACAGAGGTTAGCCTAGTGCCCAAGTCTTCTTGGTTTAGGTGGCGGTTAGTATTTAAGGGGTTCATCTTCTAACTATTTTGGTTGTGGTGGTTATTCCATATAAGTGGGATCTTTTTCTTCTGGTTTAGCTCAAGGAACCAATTATTCTTGTGGATCTTTTGGTCATTATTACTGAGTGTTCCCTAATTATAAGGCAATTTTTGTTTCAGCTTAGGGTGGTTTCCATATTAGAACATTTTATCCCTCAGCTAGAGGTTTTTCTCATGGTCGTAAGGGTGGTTCCCAGGGTACTTGAGGAGGTTTTCAGGTAGGCAGGACAGGAGGTCGGTCAGGTGCCCAGCCAGGTGGCAGGCATGGTTAATTATATGTAGTACCTACCATGCCCAACGCTGAGACTTCAAATGCTATCATTACAGGTACAATTTTAGTGTGACACCAATTGGCCCTTGCTTTATATGATTTAGGGTTCAATTATCCTTATATATCTACTTATTAAGTACCACAGTTAGAGTTGCCTTATGACTTATTATTTGTGCAATTTTGTGTATCTACTTTTGTAGGTAATTCTTTATTAATGGAATGGGTTTTTAGATCATGTGTTGTTATTGTTAATGATATTAATACTTATGTTGATCTTATTTTTCTGGATATGGTGGAATTTGGTATAATTTGGGTATGGACTCATTATCCCACTACCATGCAATTATGGATTATTTTGGTAAGACCGTTACCTTAACCATGCCCGACGTACCCCCAACTAAGTGGCAAAGAGCGATTAGCCCCAAGCCAATGGGGATTATTTCTTATATTCATGCTAGGTGGATTGTTCCGAGCGGTTGCAAGTCTTATCTTACTTATATTTATGATACTAGTATGGAGTATTTGTCGCTTGTCTTTGTTCTTGTTGTTTGTGTGTTACCTGTGTGTTACTTACCGACCATCCTAATATTCCCTCTTTCCAAAGATTGAGTTTTCTGTTGATCTCGAGTCTGACACCTGACCTATTTCTCTGGCACCTTACTATATGGCTCCTAACAATCTTAAGAAGCTGAATTCTCAACTGCAGGATCTTCTTGGTGAGGGTTTTATTAGACCGAGTGTGTCTCCTTATTGATTGTGAAAAAGAAAGATGTTACATACCTATGTATATTGATTATAGGTATCTAAATAAGGTGACAGTGAAGAACCATTTTCTTATGCCTCGTATTGATGATTTTTTAACTAGCTTCAGGGTTCAGCCGTATTTTCCATGATTTATTTAAGATCTTATTACCATCAGATTAGGATTCGGGCCAAGGATGTCCCCAAGACAGCCTTTAGGACATGTTATGCTCATTATGAGTTCTTAGTGATGTCATTTTGGTTGACTAATGCCTCAACCATATTCATGGATTTGATGAACTACGTATTCAAAGAATATTTAGATTCCTTTGTGATTGTGTTCATCGATGACATCCTTGTATAATCGAAGAGTAGAGAGGAGTATGAACAATATTTGAGGATCGTGTTAAAAATTTTTAGAGATCATGTTCTTTTTTCCAAGTTCTCTAAGTATGAGTTTTTGCTTGAGTCAGTGACATTCTTTGACATGTGGTGTAAAAGTATTGTATTATGGTAGACCCATCAAAGATTGAGGCGATTTACTATTGGGCTAGACCTATATCTCAGACTAAGGTTTGTAGCTTTATTAGGTTGATCAGTTACTATAGGTGATTCAATGAGGGTTTTGCTATTATTTCAAACCCTATGACCAAATTGACTCAGAAGGAGGTTCCTTTTTGATGGTCCAATGAGTGTGATTCAATATTTTGAAAGCTCAAAGACTTTCTCACTTAAGCTTTTATGTAGCTCTTTCTCTTCACTATGTTATATAAAGCTTCTGTTGGCTATTTAGGTTGTGTATTGATGCAGCAGGGTTGTGTTATTTTTTATGATTTTAGACATCTTATGGTGCATGAAGAAAACTACCCCACTTATGATTTGAAGTTGGGAATGGTACTTTTAGCGCTTAAGTGGCATTATCTTTATGGTGTGCATTATGAGATTTTAACCCATCATCACAGTCTTGAGCATCTTATGACCAAAAGAGAGGATAATGCTAGAAAATGTAGATGGATTGAGTTACATAAGGGTTATGATATTTCCATCTTGTGCCATTTAGGTAAGGCAAATATGGTAGCAGATGCTTTGAGTCAGAAGGAAGTGAGTATGGGTAGCTTGGCTTGTATTTAAGTTTCACAGAGTCGTTAGACCAGGATAGCATATCCTAGGATAATTTTTGAAAATATGGATGATAGGTCATCATTATTTAAGAAGGTTTGTGATCATCTATTTGAGGATGGCAAGCTTCAATTCCTTCATGAGCAGGTGTTGAGTGTTAAGTCTGAGAAGAACATCAAAGATTTTGAGGGTGTTTTGTGATTTAATGGTCACAATTTTGTTTTAAAATCGATGACTTGATTTAGTTGATTTTGCATGAGGCTTATAGCTCTAGATATTCCATTCATCCCGGCACAACTAAGATGTACATTGATTCGATACAACATTATTATTGGAGTGGTATGAATAGAGATATAGAAGACATTACAGCTCATTACTTATGTTTTCCGCAAGTAAATGATGAGCATCAATGACCAAGTCATTTAACTAAGAGGTTACCCATACGAAAGGGGAAATGGGAGTGGATTACCATGGATTTTGTTCTTGGGTTGCCTTGCACTTCTTGTTGTTTTGATTGTATTTGGGTCATTGTGGATCATTTGACCAAGTAAGCACATTTCTTTCTTATTTAGATATCCTTTAGTGTTGAGAGGTTGGCTAATATCTATGTTCGAGAGACATTCTATTTGTATGGTAAGCCCATTACTATTATTTCAGATTATGGTTCCATGTTAATTGGAGATTTTGGAGTGCATTTTGGGAGGAATTAGGTACTCAGATGGATCATAGTCCAACTTTTCATCCACAGATCAATGGCCAAACTGAGCAAACTATTCAGGTACTTTAGGATATGCTCTGAGCTTGTGTTATAAATTTTGAAAGCCAGTGGGAGCAACACTTATCCTTGGAAGAGTTTGCATATAATAATATTTATCATTTGATTATTAAGAAATGCCTTTTAAGGCAAGGATTTGTATAAGAGGAGATGTCGTTCTCCGGTTGGATGGCTTGAGACATCAAAGGTTAAACCCCATGGTACTGATTTGCTTTAGGAGTTGTTAGATAGAGTCAGGGTGATGCAGATAGGTTAAAAGCCACTCAAAGTAGGCAGAACGCCTATACAAACTTTAGGCTTTGTGACTTGAGATTTAGAGTTAGTGGTTATGTATTCCTCCATGTATCACCATGAATGGTATGATGAGGTTTGGGAGAAAGTGCAAGTTCAGTCCTAGATATATTAGACCTTTTGAGGTTCTTTGCACTATTTGTGAGGTAGCCTTTAAATTAGCTTTACATCCAGATTTTTCCACTGTTAATCTTGTTTTCTAAGTCTCCATATTGCGATGATAAATTCCTAATCCATCTTACATGCTTAGATGGGACTCAATCTTGTTGGATGAGCATTTGACCTTTGTAGAGAAGCCCATGCTTATTTTGTCTCGTGATGTCAGGCGGTTGGTCACTAGAGAGATTCTTATGGTTAAGATTTAGTGGAGGCACCGCCCAGTGGAGGAGGCCACTTAGGAGATCGAGAGAGAGATTTAGACTCGATATCCTTACCTGTTTGAGACTTTAGGTAGATCCCAATCCTTAACTTCTGAGGACAAAAGTTCCTTTAGTAGTGGATACTTTTATGACCTTTCAGGTTATTTCCCATTCTTCTACTTATTTTTGTCCTTAGAGCATTTACACAGCTTTACCAAGTAATTTATGACTTGTTGGGTCTAACAGTTCAGTTACCGGGCAGTTTATTTGTTTTTTAGAGCCAATTCCCTATTTTGAAGTATTTATTGGTTCAGAAAATGGAATACCCTGGGTTTTGATCCTTAGAAATTTCTTGAGTTTCTGGCTTCTTAACATTATATGACTCGAGGGTACTAGTCGTATGATAGGACACAGTTTGATGGTTCTTGGTCGTACGTTAACTAGTGTAGGTTGGTAGGTTTTGGTCAAAGGTATGAATGGATCATACTAGTCATATGTTTGAGTAGAAGTAGTATCATGCCAATCGTATGTTGCCCTATGTCTAAGCTAGAGGAGTCTATTCTGCCTAAGGTGTAAATTTAGGGTACTAGTCATATGGTTTAGTACGAATTAGCCTTGGTTGTCGTATGTTGGACAGTTGTGGGGTCAAAGAGGAGGCCTAGGGTATAAGATAAGGGTACCACTCATACCTTAGCGTATGGTTTGGGGAGGTTGTACCCTTCGGCGGGAGTTTTATATAATTTAAGTTTGGTGTAATATGGATATTTCCCTCTTAACCTGTTAAGGCCCCAGGACTTATAACTCTCATGGGATATCATTTACCCTATGATTATAATCTTAAACACTTAGAAACTCTCTCAAATTCTCTAAAGTATCTTGGGTCAAGGAAGGCCAGGTTTTCTTTAATAAGGTCAATTTAGGGCTTACAAGGGTGGTTTCTCTTCGTCATCTTCATAATCTAAGGCATGTTACTCCTCCCTCATTGTTAGTTCCAACTAAAGGCATGTTTTATGTATGGGTTTCATGGCATAATTATGGTATGATTTTGGGTTTTGAGTATACGTTGAGGTTTTTTGTTATAAATGGTTTGATTATAGTTTCCCATATCTTAATGACGGTTTTCATGTTTCATGGTGAATTGAACATGTGGTTGTATGGGAATGGTTAATCTATACTTAGTTTTAGTTTTCAAAACTATATGCCCTCAACATATTTGATAAATTTCCTATGAGAATGTTTTTACTATATTGTTGAATTTTCATTGAAAACTTTACATGGTATAAAGTAGTAATAGAACCCTAACTCATTTGGATATTGTTTACTGGTTAAATGGTAAGGTCTTGGCGGTCATAGATATGGATTAATTAAATACACTTATAGGGTACGTGGGAATCCCCCAAGAAAACTTAATAATGATCATCTTGTGGGGTAAATGGGAATCCCCCAAGCAATTTTTTAATATAATTTATGAGTATATCAGAATCCCTTCTTTAAAGAGGATGACAAAGGACATTGCTTGCAAGCTATGGTCGGTATGATGATATCACTACTTATAGCCTTGGTTAATAATAAATGGAATTGGTGGTTTTGTTGTGTGCTAATTGTTTTAATTGAGCAATAATAGCGGGGTGTGATAGCTAACCATGAAGGTGTGAGTCTAATGGACGAACAATGAAAACTCATGTTTGCCGACATAAGAATTGGTCATGGTGACCATATATATAATACTTATGAGGTACATGGGAATACCCTAAGTTACAATTGTATATATGTATCATGGAGAGCGAAGGGTACAAGGGAATACCCTAGCCTATGGTACCTCAAGTTCATGCGGCTACATATATTGGGTCCCATTTAGGGGATAACAATGGACCCATATAGCCCATGATGGGTGGTTCTTGGATGGTTAAGCTACACATACCAAGGTTACTGATTTTAAAATCGTGCTAAACTAGGTTTCTTTACTTGGTATGGATATATATACATATATATATATGGTTTCATATGCATATGTTTGTTTACTTGGTTTTAAAGGTTCATATTATTTTATCCTTATCCTAAGTGCATGGTAATATTCACCTGCTAACCTATCTTTGGTCGTTGTATCCCTACTCGATACAGGAACTGGCTATTCTACTCCTCTTAGTCAGTTATCGAATTCAAGATCAGCCTGTGTTGAATTGAAGTAGTGAGCTTTCTTATTCTAGAAGGCTCTATTTCATGTACTGGATGTCCTTACATAATTTGGTCATTTTATAGACTAAGGTTTTAGGTATAGTTGGGGACATATCCCAACCAAATATTGTGTTACTTTCAGTTAGAGGCTTTGTGGGATTACTACGGGTTTGTATGGGTGGTGTCGGTAATGGTGTCATCCTTGGCATTGGCATTGGCGTTGGTATTGGGGCTAGCACGATGGGCTATATTTGATTTATGATTGTTCTATTTTTTTGGATTTTATATATTGACATATTGGGTTATTATCTTGGTTTGGTTGTTTATTAGACGGATTGATTGGTTGGGTTGGTCTAAGAAGTAGAACTATCCTAAAGTTATTATATCTTCAAATATGCTATCTTGTTATATGTTCAAAATTTATCTGATTTAGGGTATATGTTGGTTGGATGGATTAGGTGTCAAGGGTGGTCTTCAGTCATTGTTGGACTTGAGATACCTATTACGACATGTCCCTATTTTAGGTTGTGTCAAATTGGTGTCAGAGCTTTAGGATCATGGTCAATTCCAAGTCCACAAAGCCATGTCTAGTAGAGTCTCTTTTAAGGGTGTGTAGCGGGCCACACTCATAAGAAAGAGGCTACAAGGCATTTAGGAATATTTCTCTTTCTTTTGTTCTATTTTCAATCTTGGAGTGTAAGTCCTGAAATCTTCT
The DNA here is from genome assembly GCF_002878395.1 of Capsicum annuum. Classification (NCBI taxonomy): domain Eukaryota; kingdom Viridiplantae; phylum Streptophyta; class Magnoliopsida; order Solanales; family Solanaceae; genus Capsicum; species Capsicum annuum. The sequence continues at coordinate 28,864,673 of NC_061118.1, read as the reverse complement.
TTAATCCTTGTTTGTTCACTTTTTAGATCTTGCTTCGATAATCTGATACGTATGGAAACTACTCTTTCCAACTAGGAAAGATGTTGATGGGACACACTCTACCTATGGGATCCATACTCGATTTAGGGTTCCAGTCCCTAATTGTCCTTGAGTTCGACCACTTCCCTCTAGTCCTCCTCAGAACAATGTGAAGAATGTGGAGTTTTATTAGTCGATTCATATGATTGCTCAGTTTGTAGCTTCTCAGGAAGAGCATAGTGCATCTGCTATTCCATCTTCTGAGGCTATAAGGGTTGTCCAATTTATAAGGATAAGCCCTTCAACTTTTAGTGATGTTAAGGTAAAGAAGGATCCTCAAGGTTTTCTTGACGAGATGGAAAATATATTCAGGGTTATTCATGCCACTAATATGGAAGGGGTAGAGTTTACTAAAGGATGTGGCATACCAATGGTATTAGGAAAGGTATAGGGAAAAGGGTAAGGTTGATGAGTCATCTCAGTGGGATACTTGCTCTAATAAATTTCTTGACTACTTCTTTCCTCTGTAGTTGAGGGAAGTAAAAATAGAGGAATTTTTTAATCAAAAATAGGGGAAGATGTCAGTCAAGGAGTATGCCTTGAAGTTTCACTAATTGTCTTAATAAGCTCCGGGGATGGTGTCTGATATGATAGCCCGAAGAAGGAAGTCTACTTCAGGACTATCTCGTGAGTTGATCCTTGAATGAAATACTACATTATTAATCAAGGTTATGGATATCTCCAGGTTAGTTGTTCATATTCAATAGGTGGAGGAGAAAAAGACAAAGCAAGCTGAGATAAGGGAAAGATAGAGAAAGAAGTGTAGGTTTTCTGAGCAAGGTGGTGGGAAACAATAAAGTGGCAGAGATGGTGGTAAGTGGCCAAAGAAAAAATAGGTAAGTTTTTGTTCTTTCTCCACAACTATTGCTCCCTCCTCAAAGCCATCGTGATTTATTAGTAGGGTGGTGACAATTTCAGGGCATAGAGTGCCCAATCTAAGGCTAGTGGGGACCAATCAACTTTATCATGTCCTCCTTATAGGTTTTATGGGCCATTACATCAGGGTTTGTTTATGAGAAGAGGGATAGGTGTTTCAAACATTGTCATCCATGCCATATGGTTAGAAACTATCTAGTTGGTAAGGTCTCTTAGGGAGAAAACAAGGTTCCAGTTGCTTCATATTTGGCTCCAGCACCAAAGGGTAGACCATCTAGTTTTGGCACTGGTTGAACCATCTTTATGTTCTTACTACCCGATCAGAGTTTAAAATATCGCCTAGCATTGTAAATGGTATGTTGTAACTCTTTTCTCACAATGAATATTGTTTACTTACTCTGAGGTCCACTCTCTCTTATGTGACCCTATTTGTGGCTGTGCATTTTGGTTTTGGTCAGGTGTGTGTTTTGGATCCTTTTTTTATTTCTACCCAAGTAGGTGACTCTATGATTTATAAGAGACTGTAAGGGGTATGTGGTATCTGTTGGTAGTAAAGAGACTTTGGTGGATTTGTATGAATTAGATATGGTTGATTTCAATATTATTTTGTGGTTGGATTGGTTGCCCTCGTGCTATGCATCCCTAGATTGTCAGACTTGTAGGGTTTTCTTTAAATTTCCTAATAAGTTGTTATTGAGGGAGGGGGGAGGGGGAGGTTCCCTAGCTCCTAAGGGGAAGTTTATATCATATCTTAGAGCCTGGAGATTAATCTCCAAGAGGTGTCTCTATCAACCTTTTCGGGTTAAAGATTATAACTCGGAGGGTCCTTCTTTGCATTCAATTCTAGTGGTGAATGAGTTTCCTGAGTCTTACCTGATGACATTCTTGGTGTTCCTCCTTATAGGGAGATTGAGTATGGGATTGATCTTGTCCCAAACACTCATCTAATTTTTATTCTTCCTTATAAAATGGCTCCGGCTGAATTGAAGAAACTAAAGAAGCAGATGAAGGATCTATTGGATAAGAGTATAATCCATCCTAGTGTATCCCCATAGGGCGCACTGGTATTATTCATTCGTAAGAAGAATAGTTCCCTTTGGATATGTATTGATTATCGACAGCTGAATAAGGTTACGGTTAAGAACAAGTATCCTCTTCCAAGGATAGATGATATATTTGACCAGTTGCATGGTGCCAAATTCTTTTCTAATATTGATCTTTGATATGGGTATCATCATCTTTAGATTAGAGAGGTGAATATCCCTAAGACGGCTTTTCATACTCGGTATAGGCACTTTGAGTTTCTAGTTAAGTCATTTGGATTGATAATGCCCCTACGACATTCAGGGATTTGATGAAGAGGGTTTTCTATCAATTTTCTAGATCTGTTTGTCATTGTGTTCATTGATATCATTTTAGTGTACTCTGACAGTGAGGTGGATCATGCTAATCATCTCCATATGGTGTTGCAAACCATGAGGAATAGCAATGGTATGCCAAATTTTCTATATGTTAATTCTTGTTGAATGTTGTCACTTTCTTGGGTCATATTATTTCTAGTGATAGGATCATGGTGGATCCACAAAAAGTTACGGTAGTTAAGAACTGACCTCAGCCCATGGCTCCAACCTATATTTAGATCTTTTTGGGTTTAGCTGGATACTATATGAGGCTTGTGGAGAGTTTCTTGACGATAGCTATCCCGTTAACTAAGTTGACTCAGAAGAAGGTAAAGTTCTCTTGGTCCACTAATTGTGAGGGCAGTTTCAAAAAGCTGAAATATAAGATAACTTTGGCTCCAATTTTGACATTGCCTAAAGGCACTAATGGGATTATGGTTTACTGTGATGCGTCCTTTGTGGGTCTTGGTAGTGTTCTGATGTAGCATGTTAAGGTGATAGCTTATGCTTCTAGGCATTTGGAGCTGTTTGTAGTGGTTTTTCTGTTGGAAATATGGCGGCACTATTTATATGAAGTGAACCCGGATATCTTCTCAGATTATAAGTCTATAGTATGTGTTCACTTAGAAAGAACTTAACCTCATGCAAAGGAGATGGCTTGAGCTTCTTAAAGACTATGATATGAGTTTTCACTACCCCCTAGGTAAAGGTAAAGAGGCTATTGATGCTCTTATCAGGTTGTCCAAGCAGAGTCTAGCTCATATGGATAAGGAAAAGTGGGAATTGGTGAAGGATATTCACCATTTTGCTAACCAAGGAGTTCTTCTCTTGGACTTCATGGATGGTGGTGTGTTGATACAAGAGGTAGTACAGTTATCTATAGGTATAGAGATAAATGCGGAGAAAATGCTAGTCCTATCTCGATAAAAAACAAGGGTGACGTAGATAGGAAAAAGGTGATAGTATTTGAGTTAGTAGTGAAGGTACCTTGCAGTACCAAGGGAGGTTATGTGTTCCTAGTGTCGATGGGTTATGAGAAAAAATATTGGCTGAGGCATATGAATTGGACTATGTTGTTCATCTCGGTTAGATGAAAATGTATCATGATATCAAGAAGATGTATTGGTAGAGTGGTATGAAGAAAGATGTGGCTGATTTTGTGGCCAAATGTATGGTGTGTTAACAAGTGAAAGTTGAGAACATGCGACCTGAGGCTTGTATTAAGAAATTGAATTATCAAAATGGAAATGGGAAGTAATCAACATGGATTTCATTATCGATCTCCCTAGGTCTCGGAATCAATATGATTCAATTTGGGTCATTGTGCATAGGATGACAAAGTCAATTAACTTTTTACCTCTGAGGACTAACTTTTTGCCTGAGAATTATGCGAGGTTGTATCATTATGAGATTGTGAAGCTATATAGGGTACCTATTCTATTATTTCTAATCATGGTACGTAGTTTTCATCTCACTTCTCGTAGTAGTTTTAAAAAGGGTTGGGTACTAAGGTTAGTTTGAGTACTACTTTTCACCTGCAGATGGATGGGCAAGAATAAAGAACTATTCAGACATTGGAGGATATGCTTAGTGCATGTGTGACTGACTATTATGGTAATTAGGTTTATCATCTACCTCTTGTACAGTTTGCTTAAAGTAATATCTATCACTCTAGCATTGGGATGTCTCCATTTGAGTCCTTGTATGGTATTATGCGTAGGTATCCTATTGAGTTGTTTGAAGACAATAAGGCAGAGATATTTGGCCTAGATTTTATTCACTAAACAATGAAAAAGTTGAAGGTATTCGGGGATAGACTTAAGGCTACCCAAAGTTGCCAAAAGTCCTATGCAGATTTGAGGCATAGGGTCTTGGAGTTTGAGGTTGAGGTTGAGGATTGGGTATTCCTAAAGGTATCTCCCATGAAATGAGTAATGTGGCTTTGGAAGAAGGGGAAGATCAGTCCCCAGTCTATGGGTCCTTACGTGGTTTTGCAAAGGGTTGGAATGTCGCATATGAGTTAGAGTTGCCTTCTAGTTTGAACTCCATTCATCTAGTATTACATGTCTTTATGTTGAGAAGGTGTATAGGTAATCCTTCATCGACTGTTCCTTTGGAATGATTGGGTATCTCAGATTCTCTTTCTTTTGAAGAGATCCTAATTTAGATCTTGGATCGGCAGGTTCATCAATTACGGACCAAGGATGTAGCTTTGATTAAGGTTCTATGGATGAACCATAAGGTTGAAGAAGCTACTTAGGAAGCAGAAGAGGACATGATGTCCAAAAATCCATTCCTAATTTCTGCTCTCAGGATTCGTGCAGAATGTATGTGTTCTTCATCATACTTTTATTTCCAAACTTAGTTAAAGGAAAGATTAATTTCCTTGTATCTTTATTTTCTAACTTAGTTAAAGGTCAGAGTGGAGGTGTTTGGGTGTATATCATTCTTGTACTTCCTTTTTCCATCATTCGGGGGAGAATGATCCTTGTGGGGCAGAATTGAGACAACTTGGGTTTTGATCCTTAAAAAGTTCCTGAGTTTCTTGCTTTTGGTCATCATACGACAAGAGGGTACTAGTCATATGATAGGGTACAGTTTGATGGGTCTTAGTTGTGTGTTAACTAGTGTAGGTTGGTTGGTTTCTGTCCAAGGCATTAATGGATCATACTAGTCATATATTAGAGTACTAGTAGTATAATTCCAATTGTATGTTTCCTTATGTCTAACCTAGAGGAGTCTATTCGGCCTAAGGTAAAGATTGGGGGTACTAGTTGTATGGTTGGGTATGAATTTTCCTTGGTAGTTGTATGAGGGACAATGTTGGGGTCCAAGGGGAGATTGAGGGTATAAGATAAGGGTACATATCATACCCTAGCGTATAGTTTTGGGGGGTGGTCGTACCCTCCTACGGGAGTTTTATATAGTTTATGTTAGGGGTAATTTAGATATTTACCCTGTTAACCTCTTAAGGCCACACAACTTATAACACTCTTGGGACATTATTTACCCTATTATTCTAATCTTAAAGACTAAGAAACTCTCTCAAATTCAATCAAGGCTCTTGGGTCTAGGAAGGCTAAGGCTTCTCTAATAAGGCCAATACTCCGTTATCTTCATCATGTAAGGCATGTTACTGATCCCTCCTTGTTAGTTCCAACTAAAGGTATTTTTTATGTATGGTTTTCATGGCTTAATTGTGGTATGGTTTTGGGTTTTTAGTATATGTTGGAGGTTTGGTTTTAAATTGTTTGGTGATGGTTTTCCCATGTTTTAATTATGGTTTTTATATTTTAATGGTGGCTTAAACATGTGGTTGCATGGGATGGTTAATTTGTACTTGGCTTTGGTCTCGAAAACTATATGCCCTCAACATGTTTGTTAAAATGCCTATGAGAATGTTCTTCCTGTATTGTTGAACTTTCATTGAAAACTTTGCATGGTATAAAGTTGTAATGGAACCCTAACTAGTTTGGATGGTCTTTAATGGTTAAAGGGTAAGGACTTGGTGGTCATGGTTATGGACTAAATGAATACACTTGTGGGGTACAGGGGCATCCCCCATGCAAACTTAATAATGATCATCTTGTGGTGTAATAGGAATCCCCCAAGCCTCTTAATAATTTAATCTAGGGATTCACGGGAATCCCTTCATCAAAAAGGATGGCTAAGAAATTGCTTGCAAGCTCTATTCGGTATAATGATGCCACTACTTATAGCCTTTGTTAATAATAAATGGAATTGGTGGTTTGGTTGTGTTCTAATTATTTTATTTGGGCAATAGTGGTGAGGTGTGATAGCTAACCGTATATATGTGAGTCCAGTGGACGGACATTGAAAACTCATGTTTGCAGACATGAGGATTGGTTATGGCAACCGTATATTTAATACTTAAGAGGTACACAGGAATCTCCTAAGTTACATGTGTATATATGTATTATTGAGAGAGAAGGGTACATGGGAATCCCCTACTCTTATGGTATCTATGGTTTATGTAGCTACACGCATTGAGGCTCATTCAGGGATTAACATTAGACCTATGTAGCCTGTGGTTGGTTCTAGGATGGTTATGCTACACATGCCCAGGTTAATGGTTTTAAAGGCATGCTAAAACTAGTTCCTTTTTCTGGCATGGATATACATATATATATGCATGTATGTATGTATAGTTGTGTATGCATATAGTTGCTTACCTGGTTTTAATGGTTGGAATTATTTTGTCCTTATCCTAAGTGAATGCTATCGTTCACCCACTAACCCATCATTGGACATTGTCTCCCCACACGATGCAGGAACCATCCATTCTAGTCCTCCTACTCTGTGATTGGATTTAGGATCAGCTTGTGTTGGTTTAAATTGGTAAACTTAAATATTTTGAAAGAGCTCCATTTTATTTCATAAATGTTCTTACATACTTCATTCATTTTATAGACTATGGTTTTGGCTATGGTCGGGGACATGTACCGACCAAATATTGTTTTACTTTTGGTTAGAGGATTTGTGGGAATACTATGGGCTGGTATGGTCGGTGTTGGTAATAACACCATCTTTGGCATTGGCATTGGTATTAGGGCTGGCATCAGTGGATTATATTTTATTTATGATTGTTCCATTTTGTTTTAAATTATTTATATAAACATATTGGGTTATTATCTTTGTTTGGTTGCATATTTGACGGATTGCCTTGGTTGGGTTTGTCTAGGAAGTAGACTTATCCCAAAGCCAGTATATCTTCAAATACATTATCTTGTTATATATTCAGAATTCTTTTGACTCAGGGTCTATGTTCATTGGTTGTATTGGGTGTCGGGGGTGGTCCCGGTCCTTGTTGGACTTAAAATGCCTATTACAACAATGCCTTGGTTTGAGTCATGTCAAAATAGCCACTAGACAAAAATAATAATAAAATGATCTCTTATGCAAATTTTGTTTGCATCAGCAACTAAGGAATGTCAATTTTAGGCTAGGTAGACCTTTGGTTTGGGTCCCGAGGCAACGAGACTCATTCCAAACTATTGATCCAAAAGTAAAGAAAAAGAAATATTAGTGTGGGACCCACATTTGGTCGAAACAACCTTGGATGGAAATTTTGAGTGCATCACTGTGTCCAAAATATTGAAATTGGTGTCATTACATTATTTGTTTATGTATACAAGATTTAGATAAATCTTGAGGGATCGACAGAACTTCTAAATTTTAGTTATCATTTGGTGCAGCTGTAATCGTAAGCCAAGGGTTGCGATCATGGTAGCTTTTATAGGAGAATATATTTCGATCGCGAAGTATGTGTTTGATGTAAATTGTACTTTTAGCCATATGAAATTGTGATTGCAGGTCTTAGGTCCCGATAGCGAGGCCTGAGGACATGGTATGGCCATAAAGAGGCTCTAAATGTCTCAAATTCTGCCTTTTCTCACCCCTTTCTTGAGAGAATAAACCCTAAAAAGTGTGATAGCTTTAATACTGAAGCTTGTGGGTAACTTGGGAACCCTGTTTAACATTTATTCTTACGATTATACTCGGATTTGAGGTAAGAATTCACCCTTTTCTTGGTGAAATCTTTTGATTTCTTGCCCAAAACCCTAAAACCGTCAAGGCTTGATTTTAGCCTTAATTTACAATGGTTTTAACCCATTTTGAGGGTAATGATTCCTTCAGCTTGATATTATGCTGGGTTATTTTCAGAAACCTGATTTCTGTAAGTGGGACCCATATGGGGTTTTTGTTATGATTTTTGGACTGGAAATACAATGGCGCAATATGGGTATCATTATTCTCGTAATGATGAGTAGAATGTGTTTTTGGTAGCTTGGCATCTTGAGGAGGCATCTCAAAAGGGAAAGCATTAGGTTAGTAGTTCATTGAGCTTTCTTTGAAGTAAAGATAGGCTAGGTTTTATCCCTTATAAGATTGAGCTATATCATAATATTCCTATAATATTTTGTTAGATTTGGGATGGGTTTTAGGTGTTGGAATGAAGAAATGTAAGACTTGGGTTAGCCAAACCATTTAAGCTATTGTGAATCGTAGAGTTGAGACACTTATCTTATTTTTATATGCTTTAGGTGAATTGGACTTCATTCCTCATGTTAAGCATGAGAATGCCTTAGATTAATAAAATTAGGTAAAAATATTTTTATCACTCGTGCGTAGGGTAATATTGGCCTTATTTTCTTAAACTACTGAAGGTTGCCTTAGTTTGTATATGACTTAGTTAATGTACTTGGGAAGAATCTCAACTTTCGGGCTAATTGTGGCTTGCTATACATCTAAAAAGATGATTTAGATACCTTAAGCCTAGTTCGGGTACATTTTGCCTAAAATAAAACTTGAGGATTAGAAGTGGACTCTTAACCCTTTTGGATATGACACTTGCTAGCTTTGGTAGAACCATTTATGCTTATTAGATCCTAGGAAATAGGGGTATTGAGTTAATATTGAGAAATCTTGATGCATGAAGGTTATGCTGGTTAACTAAGGGCTGACGCCTGTTGATTATGCCAGTATTTATGCTATTGATGATACTACTTATGATGATGATTATGTTTATGTATATCAAGTTCAAGTCTGAAAGATGATTATGTTGTGATTATATATACTCAGTTCGAGTCTGAAGGATGATTATGACCTTAATGATATAATTACTGTTTGAGTTTTTCTATTAAAAATTTAACGATTCGGGTTAGTCTATTAATTATATTTACAAGTTCAAGTCTAGCTTTTGATTATATTTAATAGTTTTAGTTTGGCTATTGATTATATTTATCAGTTTGGTCCAAAAATGCATAATATGGTATGGTGACTTACTTTTTATTATTGACGATTTTGGGGTGTGAGATTGAACGTAGTAATTTGGCTAACTTGGAAAATAAGGAAATAGTTTTAATGTAGCATGGCATCAATGGAATTAAGTGATAAATAATGAATAGTTGAATAATGATGGTTAGTTAATTAAAGATGACTATTAGTTATATGATGACTAGCCAATAATTGAATTAATGATAAGAAATAGATAGTCGATTAACGGTGAAAAGTGTGTGATTAATGATAAGGTTGCTATTTGACGATATATTTAGAAATGTCTGTTAAGCGTGGATGAAGGTTAGTTATAATGTTGGTTGATTGCTTTATTTTATCCTTGAGTCTGCTCTCCAGGCGTATGAGAGTTTACGATGAGTTATTTAAATTTTTGCACCAATTAGCGTATGGGAGCCAATTTTGTGGTTATGATTGCATGCCTGGATGACTTATGTTACGTTTTAGTATTATTCTGATTTGTTTACTTATTTCTGTACAAAGGTATTGGTGATTATTCAAGTTTATTTTGTACCTTGACTTAGTTATGATATCTTGTATTTTATAGTTCTTATATCATGATTTAGCAAAACCGGTCATTGATGCCTGCTGAGTACCCATTGTTTTGGTACTCATACTAAACTTCTATACCTTTTTAGTTCAAATCCGAGTACTAGTTGTCGTTGTATTTTGATGCCATGTTGTGATTAATTTAAGGAGATAGGGTGTGCTTTTGGAGTCTGAGTTGCCCATTTTCATCTATTATTTATGTTCATTCTTTTGTTTTAACGCAGATGTATTGACTATTCTAGAAACTTGGGTTGAATCATTATTATTACTAGATGCTCTTGTACTGATTCTACCAGGTCATGGGATGGTACCTCATATTTATTGTTTTATGTACCTATAACCCTTAGCTTCTCTATAAATGGTGTTCTTGCAATTCACCTATGTTAGGATTTTTCTACAAATTTAACCCATTGCGTTATCTCTGGTTTATGATTTGGCTTACCTACTGAAGGCATTTAGTAGGTGTCATTATGACTCATAAATTGAGTCATGACAGTTTAAATGGTATATGGACTGACACCAGATGTCGCTAAAGCGACACTGTCTTGCATAAGCTATGACCACTTAAGCTGCCCAGTGTCCTCTTAAGCGACACTTGTGGACCTGGGAAGGGTATAAATACCCCACTTGGCCCGATTTTCACTAGTTTTCATCCATTCTTAATATTATTGAACCTTAAAAAGTGGGAAAACTTCGAAGAATCATTTTTGGGTGATTTTGAAGCTTGCGTAAAGTTAATTTACATGTTTCTTCTTTGAATTTATGGCAAGCTTCCATCAATTTCATGGTTAAATTTTCTACCTTTTGCCAAAATCTATAAGATCTTGGTGGCTGATTGTAGCACCAATAGAGCTCGAAATTCACCTTTTTTTAGGATAAATGTTCCTTCAGCATAGAGGGACATTGTGTTGGTTTCAAAAATATGCTTAGATAAATGGGCTCCACATGGGATTGTTTTGTAAATTTGGACCAATAGCACAATAGTACGATAGAGTATCTTTGTTCTCATTTCGATGAGTAGATTGTAATTTTGTTAACATGGCACCTTGCGGAAGCTTCTAAGGAAGGGAAATCAATGATTTAACATATTTTTTTGGATTTTCTTCGCCGTTTAGGTAGGCTAGGTTTACCCTTTTCATAGATTGAGTTGTGATTGTATTATTATGATATTATTCTTGATATGGAGTCTGATGTAGGTGTTGGAGGTATGATTGAAAGTATTTTGGATAGTTGGACTATTTAGGCTATCTTGAAATCGTAATTTAGGTGCAATTGACTTAGTTACTCATGTTTTAGGAATTCTAGGGATAATTAGGGCCTATTTAATATCAATAAATGAATTTAGATACCTTAGCCTAGTCCGAGCTAGAATATCCCAAAAAAATGGATTTTGGGATTAGAAGTAGGCTCCTTTAACCACCTTAGGACAAAACTTGTGTTAGCTTTTGTAGACTTATGTACTTTTGGTACATCTAGATGTTTAACATGAAATGATTATGCTAGTTTGGTATTGGGAGTTAGTGCTAAATTCAGGTAAAATCCAGTGATTTATTGTTGTAGTTAACTTATATGGTTTATTTGTATGGCATGTGGTTATGATTAGTTTATATGAGTTCCAGTTCAAGTCCTGCAATTGATAATGATATTGATATATGATCTTAAGTTCAAGTCCAACAATTAATAATGATTTCGATTATGTGAGTTTCAGTTCAAGTCCGACAATTAATGATGATTTTGATACTATGAGTTCCAGTTCGAGTCCGGCAAATGATGTTATGATACTATAGAGGATGATATGATAATGCTGATATGAGTTTTGGTTTGAGTCTGGCAGTAGGAATTAATTATGATATAATATGATTTGGATGGATTCTTGTTTATGGAATGATAGTTGGTAATTCATGGTTATTTGGTTATTCACTTTCCTTTGATAGTACCCCCTGGCATATGTGGGCCTTCATAGGGTTATTTACTTTTCTGTACTTATTAGATTATGGGGACCAATTTTGTAGTTATAGTTTTGTGATCTATACATTACTATTCTAGTTTTAGCAATCTATTTATGTATGATAGCATTAGAGCTGATTTCTAGGTTTTCCCTTTTACATTGACTTATCTTATTTGATCTTGTATCTTATCGTATCTATATCATAATATAGCTCAGTCAGCAGATGATGCCTTCAGGGTAACATTGGTTTTGGTACTCATACTACACTTTTGTACCTATTTGATAAAGATCCGAGTACTAGTTGCTGTCGTTGACGTGACACTCGTGCAGGGTTGATTTGTAGATGGGATGAGATCTTGGGGTTGGATTTCCCCTTTTTCCTTCTATTTATCAGTGTCTTTTCCTTTTATTTATCTATGTCCAATCTTTGATTTTCCAGACAAATTGAGTTTGACTATTCAGTATTTAGTTCATTTGTAGCAACTCTTTTACCAACATTACTGAATCTTAGGATGGTTGTTCACCCTTTATCTATCTATTAGACTGTTATGACTACTTTATTACTGTTTTAACTCTTTAAATGTTGATTTTTGATATTTAGGCCATTTCCCCCCAAGTTAGCCCATTGTGTGTAGCTCTAGACTACGGTTTGGCTTACAAACTTTCGGGATAAAGTAGGTGTCATCATGACTTCTATATCATGTCGTGATAGCATCAATCCAAGAAAATCAATATCCATATTGCATATAAATTCCCTGGGTTAGAAATTGGGCTAAAAATTTGCACGTAGGGTCCACTTGTTTCAAAATATTGAAAACTATCACAGTATCTCATGCAACTAAAAGATTAACTGCCACATAAATTTGGCTAAATCCTAGCTCAAACAGTAGCAAAATCAGTCGCAACATAATCTAGGGAAATAAGGAATTATACTACCAAATTAAGCGGAGATTTGATTGAATTAATTGCAACTTAAAGACGCTACACTCAATAAACAACTATCCCGAGCTAAAACCTACTTCACATGTTTAATATCTCATAAATTTAGAGCTTACGATGTCTAAAATGGGGGTCCACACTTAAATAAGTATGTTGGGAAAAAGAGAATGAAATACGTATATATCACCAGTAATGGCCGCTTTAGCGGCTAAATAACCGCTAAAGAGATCACTATTGAAGAGTTCATGGGTTGCATAAAAGACAAGACCTAGGATGTCTAGGCTCTGTTGAAGTGGTGCCCAGCTGCTAACATGAGTGCATTAGATACATAGAACAAGCCAACCTCAACAAGTCCTAACAGACTTCGATTGGGTGCTTAAGATTGGTTTGAAATTTCATGCTCACAATCAAACTATGCTACCCTGCTAAATATTATATTTTTGACTCAATGGTTCCATCAAAATTTTCATCCGTGGTCAATTTGATAAAAAGTGGGACCCACAGTCTATAGAGTCATTTTAGCCAAATTCTATCCCATACCACAAAACGAGTTTGGAAGCCTCAGGACTCAGAACAAGGGCCCCTCTAGTCTAAAATCGATATTCTAAAGCTGTTGAGATTGTTAGACATGGCATCCAAAGCAATTTACCAAAGGTTTTTTCTCGAGATCGTTCTTTAGCTTTTAAAGCTCTAACATAATGAAATTTCTCTAAAACCCAAATGAACTATCCGGTAACTACAGAATTAGTCCTAGCAAGTCATAAATCACTTGGGGTAGCTGTGGAAAATATCTAAATGAAGAAAAAGAACAAATATAGAGGAAATAATCTGAAGGGTCATTACAACATCCACTATTAGAAAAAACTTTTGTCCTTTAAAGTAAATGATCAAGATATACCTGAAGGATTCAATAGGTAGGGTTACTGGGTCCACATACCATGCTCGATCCCCCCAAAGCATATGATATTTATCTGGAATATAGTGCCATAACATAGATACATAAAAATCTTTATGGATGGCTGAGAAAGAAAGATTCACAACCAACTCGTATCCTACCTCCGCAACTATCCATAGGATCTCAAATGGTCTAATATACCTAGGTTTGAAATTCCCTTACTCCCTAACCTAGTCATTCCTTGCATAGGGGATACTCGTAGAAAGACCCTATCACTAACTCTAAGTCTCAAGGCACAAAACATGTGGTCAACATAACTCTTTTGTCAATACTAAGCTGGCCGTAGCCAATCATGAATCACTAAAATCCAGTTTAAGGACTCATGAAGAAAATATGTACCACAGGGTCTAACCTCAGAAGTCTCAAACTAACCAATCGGAGTACGACTATGCCTATCATAAAATACTTTGAATGAGGTTATCTAAATACTCAAACAAAAGTTTTTCTTGTAAGTAAACTATACCAAAGCTAAAAATTGGCCCTACTGGCCTCCAAAATCAAAAGATAAAAATTGGTTCCACTAGCATCCAAAATAGAAAACACAAGCACAGACCATATCCTACAAAACATGAATACTCCACCTTAACTGCCCATTATTCTAGGGATGAGAGGTGATGTTGAGGTCAACATGGGTACACAACTCCTCCTGAAATGTCTTCCAAAAGCTAGAAGTGATTGGAGAACCTCAATTTAAAATAATAGACACGGGCACCTCGTGAAGGTAAACCACCTCTAAAATATAGATACATGCTAACATTTTGGCACTGTAGGAAGTTTGAATATGGATGAAATAGGAAAATTTTTCAATCAATCCACGATGACCCAAATGCTATCAAAACCACAAGAAGTATGAGGCAAACCTCCTATAAAATCTATAGTGACCCATTTCTATTTCAACTCTGGGATAGATAGCTTATGAGGCAATCCACCAGGTCTCTAATACTTGCCTTTCACTTGTTGACAACATAGGAATCAAGCCACAAGCTCAACTAAATCTCTCTGCATACCACTCCACCAGTAATACTGCCTCAAATCCCTATACATATTAGTTGTCTTGGGTTGAATAAAATATCTAAAGCTATGAGCCTCTAAAAGAATCAACAGTACCAAATCTCAAACCTATGAAAAATAAATATGATGGTCCAAACTCAGAAACCTATGAAGTGACGGTAGCTCTATTGGACTCACCTCTTAGCACATAATATCGAAGGCCATACATTCTACCAGTCTCAAATTAATGACCCCAAGTCATCTCCAAAAAGGTAGACCTAGCCTTAACACTATTAAGAATCCTCCATATCTTAGAAATGTCAAGTAAAACTATCAAGTTAGATAAGGACTACATGTACTAAGCCAATGGCTACTCCAATATTGAAATAAATTCCAAGCAATCCATATTCACTACCCTCCAGTTCAAGGTGTCTGATAGTATATTTGCTTTACCTAGATGGTACAAAATTAAGATATCCACCTGCACTACCTCAAATTAAGCTTTTCTAGGTCATAATATGCAAAAAGTCTGATGGTCAGTAAAGATCTCACAACGAACACCATACTACAAATTCCTTCACATCTTGAGTGCTAAACTACCTTAGTAAACTCCAAGTAAAGAGTGGGATAGTTGTGGTCTTGCACCATCAGCAACAATGATTCAAATTTAAGAACACGACCTTGCTACATTAGAACATAACCTAAACCAACCCCAAAAGCATAAAAATCGATGGTGAACTCATAGATCTCAATTAGAAGCGTAAAAATAAGAAGTGAAGTGATCAAGTCCTTGAGCTTTAGAAAGCTCACCTCAAAACTTGCAGACCATTAAAATAGAACCTTATTCTGTAACGCCCTAAAATCTCATCTCGAGATGCCATATGGTGCTTAAGGCTATAAGTAGACCAAGCTAACCCTTTGAGCCTGCTACTAAGTTTATAGCTTACTCTAACAACAACAAAAGAAAAATAGAAGTACTGTCAAATCATATCTAAACTGAAATAACAAAGGAATACTATCTGAATACCACAATACTGAAATGTATAAAACACCACTGATAGTCTAGTTTGACAAAGCCTCTACTGCTCAAACTAGAGAGCAATTGGGACAGACCTCCAACTGACTCAAACTGAGATGAAAGTAAAACTCAAAACACCATCAAAATAGGAAAAACTATAGATATAGGTCCTCGAACCATGAGGACTCACCAACTACTGACGTGTAGATAAGGGTACTCAAAGATCACTATCGCTGCTGAGATTGAGCACCTTAACCTACATTATGAGATAATGTTTCACACAGACGTATATGTGGATCAGTACTTTAAGGATGTACTGACTATATGGGGGTGTATGCAATACTTAAAACAACAATGTCCTCAATCTTTGTAAAATCATGCATGCTGATATAACTAACTCACATAGCTTGAATAATCTCAAAAAATGTATATCTCGTAAACTATGAATAATGGAACACATAGTATAAATCTCATGAGTCAAGATACTATTTTTGAAATCTATATTTCTATTCCCTTCTCAAACCATATATACTAAGTGGTAAAGTGATCGCCTCTATATCTGAGAGCTAAGACTGAAATTTTTAAATGAAATCTAAAGTAACACATCAATTAAATAAGTTTGTGAGCCTTTACACTGAGTATCTAAAAATATTTATTGATCAAGATATCTTTCAAAGACTTAGGGAAAATAACCCATCTCAAGGAACATACTTTACTTTAAAAACTGATTATTTACTCTTACTAATAGGGAAAACTACTTTCTCCAAGGGAAAATTTATACTTTAAGAGGCTGCTCTGAAAATCTTACTATTAGGGAGGTTCTCTTAACTAACATAAACCATGTGAGCTACATGGAGTCCAACATTTTATCCTCCTAAGAAAGAAACCTCACGTTGGGGAGAGGCGTCATACTCTTGCTAGGGAGTATAACCTCAACTTAGTGATCACTATCTTGGCCTTGGGCCCATAAATCTCAATCCTATGATGGCACATAGTTCTGGGGTATGAAACCGTAGTAAATTACCCAACTCGGTGCAAAATACTACTCCCTTTAGTTAGCTATGCTCATATCATGGAAATCCACTTTAAAGTAATCTTATGGTTCATAAAGAACCCAACTATAAAATCTGTAATCTTAGTTAGTAAAGTGGATTGCAAAGCTACTATGAACATCAAGGTCAAAACTTTCTCAATAATCTCAAAATACTCAAATCATGGGTGCTTATAGCACAAAAGTTCATAAAATTGAAATCTCAAGTAGGGCTTAGTGACCCATAATTCAATCTCAAGTTAAGACGCATTAAAATGCATACTAGATATCATAAAGATTAATAAATCATATAGAAATCTAGAAATTTTCAGAAATATGCATTGCAATCTCAACATACTTATGTACTTCAATTTCTAAAACATTGAAACCATCATAACCTCAAGGAAAAATAGCCTAGGCAATAAACCCATACTTCAATTTCATAAGAAAACATGTAAAACCATAAATACTTGTAATTAAAACAACTTATGGGTACAAAGACAAAAGGAGTGTCATTGTTTAAACCCCACATACCTTGACTTAGAAGCTTTGGATGAACTCTAGTTTTTGGGACCCTATTCGTACTCTTGAATGAGGGTTCTTGAAGACTTTGACTTGGGAACCTTGAATCTTGACTAAATTTAGAAAAGCTATGGTGAACCCTTGAGATTCTTAGAAGAGTATTTGGATGCTTAGGGTTTTTTGGTTGAGGGAAATCTTGAGAAAAATCTCATATGATGCTTGTAGTGACCTTAATTCTGAGTTTGTACAGTTTAAGAGACTTGGAAAAGTCCAAAGTGCCCTTTTTAACTTCTATACGAAGCTGGAAAAATTAAACTGGAAACCGCAATGTACCACTATCACGGTGGCTTACTGGAAATTGAAAAATGGGAATATGGGAGTCACCTCGACGCAGAGCCATTGCCTTGTCCCACTAGTTGGGACTTAGTACTTTAGTGCGACGCGTCACAATCTTGCTGGGCCACTGGAAATTGACTATTAGGAAATTGTGGTCCTTCGCGACGTGCCACTATCATGGAGTTTCACCAGAATTTGAAAATTGTTTAATAAACCCTCTTCGTAACATGCCAAATACTAAAATGAAGGTGTTTTATGACTAGAACTTAAATTAGCCATAACTTCTTACCCGGTTATCGGATTTGGGTGGATCTTATATCGTTGGAAAGCGAATTAAATTTCCCACCTGATAAAAAGTTCAAATTAGGGAAACTCTATATGGTTTAAATATTACTTACTTAGGAAGTCATTACTTAACCTTTTAGAGATGAAATTAGGTTTAAGGAAAAGTTAGGGGAATTACACCTTCTTAGTCAATATAGTCGTAGTGGTTAAATATTAGCAAAACTCTAGTTGAACCATCTGTAGCATCTTGCTAACCCAATGAAACTATGATCCTCAAAAGGAGACATAATCCTAGCCTAGTCATGTATAACATCATACCATATGCAATCCTCGATCATCATATACCCAAGAAATATATGGACTCAATTTAGAAGACACACTTTAAGAATATGGCATAAAACCTATGATCTCACAAAGTATGGAGTACATTCCTCAATTATTTCTTATGCTCCTCCCTACTCCTTGAATATACCAAAATTTCCTCAATAAAAATGATTATGAAAGCGATTGAATAAGGCCTGAAGATGCATTTCATCAGTCCATTAATGTTGTTGGGGAATTGGAAAACTCTTATAAATGTTGTTGGGGAATTAGGAAACTCAAAAGACATCACCATGAACTGATAATAGCCATAATAGGTCCTGAAGGATGTCTTAGGAAAATCCTCAGCCCTAATCTTGAACTGTTTGTAACTTGACCTAAAATCAATCATAGAAAAAACTATTGTACCATGAAGCTAGTCAATCAAATCATCAATGCAAGGCATATGATACTTACTCATCACAGTCCCCTGATTCAACTATATGTAGTCAATACGTAAATGCATAGAGCCATTATTTTTCTTAACAAATAGAACTAGAGTACCCCGAGGTGATACACTTAATCTAAGAAAACCCTTACCTAAAATATACTGAAGCTTAATACTTAGCTTTTTTAGCTAGGTAGGATCCATATAATAAAAATCCATAGAAATAGGTCGAGTGCCCAACTTGAGGTCAATAACAAACTCAATGTCACGGTTAGGAGAATGGTCAGGTATGTCGGTAGTTAAAATATTAGGAAAATTACAGATAATGAACAAACTCATATGAAGGAATCACAACACTAACATCCTATACATAATTAAGGAATGACTTACAACCCCTCAATATCAATGTCATAGACCAACTGTAAGAAATGATATCCATTAGCATATTGCAAAATTAACCCTACCATAAAACTAAAAGTGTGTTAGGTATTGCTAAGATAATGGTCTTGGCAAAGAAATCCAAGACTGTATGATAGGGAATAAAAAGTGCATGCCTAGAATCACATTAAAATTAACATATCCAACATAGTAAAATCCACACTTGTTTATGCTCTTGAACTGTCACCAAATATGATCAATATACTTAATCCACTACCAATAAATTACCATGGGGTTAGCTACATGCAATGGCATAGATAAAGACTCCCAATAAGAAACCAATTGTGGTGCATGATATGCAAAAATATATGAAAATGCAGATCTTTGATCAAACAATGAAGAAGCTAGATGGTGGCATAGTAAAATCATACCTATGGTCATAGAATTTGAAACTCAGTATTGGGCCTACTAGGTTATCACGACTGAGCCTATCCCCTAGTCACGAAAATGGTACTTACGGTCACAAATGGCCATAAGCTAACCCATAAGCTAGTACCTACTGTGAGCACTGAATAAAATAACAATAATACACGTGTAGGGAATATAGTCTGCTGAATGTAACACTAATCTGAATACTAAAAATAAGGTTCAACCATATTTCTAATAAAAATACTAAAAATCTAACTGTCTATTTAAAATACATGTGAACACTAAAAAGACCATTCAGATGGGAGTAGAAATTGGCACCGAGTGAACCCAAGGATAGGGACACACCTGTTATACGAGGGTGTGATTCCTAGAAGCAATCCTTACATTCCAGAACTATGTAGCCAGCATAGGTTGAGACATCGTAGCCTTCTATATGAGGGTAGATGAGGTGGCTTAACCTCTTATGTGAGGGTTCTCACCGTTCTCACTAGAGTTACCTGTTATATGAGGGTTACTCACATGTTGTCCTTATTAGTGGCGCGGTACTGATAACCTTCTAATCAGGGCATAGATTGGACCCTAGCTCAGCTATCATAGCACCTTTGGGGTATGTCAGTTAGATACAGAATTAGGATTGTCAGATACTGTCAACCAGTCTTAGTAATAGAACTCAGATATTTCTTCATATTTCAAGACTATCAGATACAGTCAACTCAGCTACAGTATGGAGCTCAGATAGTTCCATCAGATTCAGGACTGTCAGCTACAGTCACCCATGTTATCAGTTATACTTAGATACAATCATTTATGTTATCAGTCATGTCATGTTATCAGTTTTCATATTCAGTAATCACGTTATCCTGTTGTCAGTTATAGTTACATAATTATGTATGCATTCTCACATTTATGTTAGATAGTCAGTTAGCATTAGCATGCATATGAACCTTTTCATTTAGCCTACCTCACATGTTACTTAGTACATATGTACTGACAAATTTGTGCTATTATGCTTTCTTTTTATGTTACACCATAGGTTTAGAGACACGAATTTTAGATCAGCAGTAGATTTCAATTTCAGCAGTCAGAGTAGAAGTGAGTCCTCATCCTTTGAGGACATAATGATATTCTAGTATCTCATTGATTAGCTTTTTAGTTGGATTTAGTTGGGGATATGACCCATCAACTCCTTATTTAGATTCTTCAAATAGTAGAGGCTTTCAGACTAGATGTAGACTAGATACAGACTATTATATTTTAGACTTCAATTTTGTTTTGGGGATTCTATTACCCTACATAGATGTTACGTTATTCAGTTATGTTCATGATCGAACCTTATGGCCTTTTAGTGCATGTTTCCACATTATTGTGTTATCTTATGGAGTATACAGGTACAAATATTAGTCATTGGTTAGCTTGTGGTCCTTTGGGGTCATGAGCACCATGTAGCATTCCGGTTCAGCAAATCGGGTCATTACAAACTTGGTATCAAAGCCTAAAGTTCAATAGAGTCCTAGGAAGTATGAAAGCCACATCTAGTAGACTCTTGTGCATGGGTATATTACGCGCTACATTTATGTGCAAGAGGCTATGAGATGCTTTAAGAATAATTTCCCCTCTTTCAGTATTCATGTCATGCCAGTGAGAATAATTATAAGTCAGTTTGTCAGTCTAATCCGCTTCTTCTTTTTATTTCAGAACATGCCTTCTAAGAGAAGAAACCAGTTGGCCCCTCAGCCCGAAGAACGTTTGGGCGATCATGTTTCTCATATGGATTTTAGGACCACATTTACCACTCTTACTCAATCAATTGCTACTCATATTAAATGGCTAACAGTTGTTCCGGCTAACCTAGTGGCCAACTAAGTTGTAGTAAGGATTCGGGACTTCAACCGAATGAATCCTCCAACCTTCCTCGGGTCTAAGGTAGGTGAAGACCCTTAGTAATTCTTAGATCAAGTTCAGAAAGATAGACGCCATGGGGGTGACTACTGTTGAGAGTGTTGAACTAGCTGCATAACAGTTGCAGGATGTGGCTTATGCTTTGTTCAAACAATGAAAGTCCGAAAGATCAAATGATGTAGGTCCTATATGGTGGGAGGATTTTGTCACTGCATTCTCAGATAGATTCTTTTCCTAAGAGCTTAGAGAATCCAAGGTGCTAGAGTTCATCAACCTTAGGCAGGGCAATATAATGGTGAAAGAGTATTCTTTAAGTTTACTCAATTATCTAGGTATGCCCCTCATGTGGTTGCAAATAGTAGATCCAAGATGAGTAAGTTCGCTTCAGGGGTGAAGGACAGAGTGGTTAATGAGTGCAGATCTACCATGCTGAATAGTGACATAACCTTAGTTAGACTTATGACCCATGCTCAGTAGATAGAAGAGTAGAAAATTAAGCAGAGGGAAAATAAGAAAAGAGAGTGAAGAAAGGTAGTTTCAACTTTGTTCAGCCTAAGTTAGAATGAGGAAACAGTTTCCAGTTTCATCCTAAGTCATCAGTTCCAGCTCTCTCTACAGACAGTGTTTCAGTTTCTAAGTTCAGAGAGGGTAACAAAGATAGAGCGCAAGGCTCTAAGACCCAGGGCACTGTTAGTAGTGCCCACACCTATTCTCTTTGCCGAACTTACGGTAAGCACCATTAGGGTATGTGTAGAACAGGTAGTGTAATTTGTTTTGGTTATCGCAAGACATGCCATAGAGTTAGAGATTGTCTATAGCCAGGTCCTCAGGGTTAATAGAATCTCTCTTCTGCTCAGTCCGGTCGTCCAACTCAGTAGGGTTCCACTTCCAGTTCTATAAGCACGAAATGCCCAAATCATCTCTATGCTCTTCAGACTCGACAAGATCAGGAAAGTTCTCTTGATGTAGTTACTGGTACGTTATAGATATTTCATGTGCATGTTTACACTTTGCTAGATCCAGGAGCTTCTTTTTCTTTTGTTACTCCCTATATAGCATTTGATTTCAAAATTAGTCCCAAAATTCTAGTAGAGGACTTCTCAGTCTCTACCCCAGTGGGTAAAACCATCATATCCCGGTAGGTATACAGGAACTTCCCGGTTATGATATTTTAGAAAGTCACTTCCGTAGACTTAGTCAAAATAGAGATAACTAATTTTGATGTCATTATCGTCATGGATTAGCTTGATTCCTGCTATGCCACAGTCGACTCCAGAAACAAAATAGTTTAGTTTCAGTTCCTAAATGAACCAATCCTAGAGTGGAAGAGTAGTGTATCCGCTTTCAGGGGTCAACTTGTTTCCTACCTTCGGGAAAGGAAAATGATATCTAAGGGATGTGTTTATTATCTAGTTCATGTTAGAGATTCCAATTTTGAGGCTCCCAATCTCTAATCAGTCCCAGTAGTGAATGAATATTCAGATGTCTTTCCTGAAGATCTTCCAGGAATTCTTTTTGAAAGGGAAATATACTTCGGTATTGATCTTCTTTCAGACACTCAACCTATCTCTATTCTGCCATATAGAATGGCACCAATAGAACTCAGAGAACTGAAATAACAATTGAAGGATCTCTTAGATGGGATTCATTAGACCTAGCATTTCCTCATGGGGCACACCATTCTTATACGTGTGCAAGAAAGATAGTTCTCTCAGAATGTGTATTGATTACCGTCAACTCAATAAAGTCACGATCAAGAACCGTGTGTTCAAGTAGTACTTGGACATGTTCATCATAGTTTTCTATTTTGGTCTATTCCTGCACTGAGCGAGATCATGCAGACCATCTCAGAATAGCACTCTAGACTCTCAAAAATCATTAGTTATTTGCCAAATATAGTAAGTGCAAATTTTGGCTAAGGTCAGTAGCATTCCTTGGTTATATCATTTTCGGTGATGGCATTAGGTAAATCCTTAAAAGACCAAAGCAGTAAGAAACTGGCCTCGCCCTATTTCTCTATCAGATATCAGGAGTTTCTTGGGTTTGGATGGCTATTATAGATGGTTTGTAGAGGGATTTTCTTCTATTGTACCCCCTATGTCCAGATTGACTCTAAAGAAAGTCAAGTTTCAGTGGTTAGATTTATGTGAGAAGAGTTTTTAGGAATTGAAGACTCGACTCACCTCAGCTCCAGTCTTAGCTCTTCTAGACGGTTTCATAGTATATTGTGATGCATCTAGAGTGGGTTTAGGTTATGTTATCATAAAGGATGGTAAGGTCCTAGCCTATGCCTCCAGAAAACTTAAAACCTTATGAGAGGAATTATCCTAGTCATGATCTTGAATTAGCAGCGGTAGTATTTGCCTTAAAGATTTGGAGGCATTATCTCAACGAATTTCATGTGGATGTCTTCATAGATCATAATAGCCTTCAGTATGTCTTTCTCAAAAAGATCTCAATATTTATCAAAGAAGGTGGTTAGAGCTCTTGAAAGATTATTACATGATTGTCCTCTATCATCCGAGCAAGGCCAAAGTAGTGGCTGACGCTCTCAGTAGACTGTCCATGTGTAGTATTTCTCATGTTGAGGATAGTAAGAAGAAGTTAGCTCAAGAAGTACACCAGCTTGCTAGACCAGGCGTTCTCTTAGTCGATTCTTCAGAGGGAGGTGTAAGTGTTCAGAGTAGTTCAGAATCATCTCTAGTTTTTGAGGTGAAAGAAAAACAAGATAAGGATCCTACCCTTGTCTAGCTAAAAGAGTCAGTTCAGAATCAAAAAATAGAGGTTTTCTCCCAAGGGGGAGATGGTGTTCTTCGTTATCAAGGTCTTCTCTGTGTTCCATACATAGAGGACATAAGGCAGTGAATTCTTCCAGAAGCACATGACGCGCATTAATCTATTCATCAAGGGGCCACCAAGATGTACGGTATTTTGTGGGAAATCTATTGGTGGATTGGGATAAAAAAAGATATTGCAGATTTTGTGGCTAAGTGCTCTATATGTCAGCAAGTTAAGATAGAGCATCAAAAGCCTAGTGGTCCTATGCAGGAGTTCAGTA
Organism: Capsicum annuum; assembly: GCF_002878395.1. Lineage (NCBI taxonomy): Eukaryota > Viridiplantae > Streptophyta > Magnoliopsida > Solanales > Solanaceae > Capsicum > Capsicum annuum. The sequence goes on along the minus strand of NC_061118.1, from coordinate 28,840,419 downwards.
TTCCTACATGGAAGTGGGATGTTGTGACATGGACTTTGTGATGGGTTTGCCTTAAACTTGTCATCAGCATGATTCAGTTTGGGTCATTGTAGACAGAATGACCAAATTAGCTCTTTTCTTTCCAGTTCATACCTCTTAGTCAGCCGAGGATTACGCTAAGCTCTATATTAAGGAGCTGGTTAGATTACACGGTGTTCTATTGTCTATTATCTCAGACAGAGGTACCCAGTTCACCTCTAATTTTTGGAAAGCATTCCAAAAGGGTCTTGGTACCCAAGTCCATCTTAGTACAACTTTTCATCCTCAGATAGATGGTCAAGGAGAAAGGACCTTTCAAACTTTGGAAGATATGCTAAGGGCGTGTATAATTGATTTCAAGGGTAGTTGGGATGACCACTTTTCTTTGATTGAATTTGTATACAACAATAGCTATCATTTCAGTATTCAGATGGCTCCATTTGAAGATTTGTATTGTAGGAGATATAGATCTCCAATCGGTTGGTTCGAAGTTAGTTAGGCCTCAGTCATAGGTCCTCACTTACTATTCGATGCCTTAGAGAAAGTTTAATTAATTAGAGAAAGACTCTAGGCTGATCAGAGCTGACAGAAGTCTTATACAGATGCTCATAGAAAGGATCTCGAGTTAGAGATTGGTGACTATGTCTACCTCAAGAACTCTCCTATGAAGGGAGTGAAGAGATTCAGTAAGAAGGGAAAGCTCAATCTTCGATATGTCGGCCCCTTTAAGATTCTCAGTCGATTTGGCAAGGTAGCTTATGAGCTCAAATTACCTTCAGATCTAGCCTCAGTTTATCCAGTCTTTTATGTCTCTTTGCTCAAGAAGTGCATAGGAGACCCATCAGTCGTAGTCCCTATTCAAAGCATTGATGTTCAAAACAACCTCTCTTATGAAGAGATTCCAGTTAAAATCTTAGACTATCAGACACATAGATTGATGAACAAAGAATTCCCTCTAGTTAAAGTTCTTTGGTGAAATCAGTTCATAGAGGAACTACTTGGGAAGCAGAAGCAGATATGCGTACCAAGTACCCTCACTTTTTCTCCACCAACTCAGATCAAGCTCAAGGTAACAGTTCTCCTTAAGCTTACTTAGTTTCATGATTAGTGTACATCACTAACTGAGTATTTAGCCTCATGCTCATGTTCCCATGATAAGCTTGATATCAAGTACCACCTCATTTTCAGTTATGCATTTATGTATCAGATCAGTTATATAGTGATGCATCAGACATACATTCTCATTGTGAGAAAACTTAGTTCTTCAAAACTTTCAGTTATGCATTTATGAATCAGTTACGCATGCATTAGATATGCATGTTCTGTATGTTATGTTAATCTTGTCAGTCATGTCCATCATGAGACCATGTTTAGCTTGTCAGTCATTTCCACTCTCAATCAGTATCATTTGAGGATGAATGTTCTCAAAGGGGAGATATTGTAATACCCATGCTTTTTCTTAGCTTGAAAATCATCTCAAGGATGTTAGAACTTACTTTGAAATAAGAATTAATTATTATACACTTGGTATTTCCATAATTTTCAGTTCCTATCACTTGGAAAATTGAATAAGCTTTCCATAGATATATAACTCGCCCAAATCCAACACCCGGACGAAGAGTTAGAGCCTTTTTAGTGAGACAGTGTTTGACCTGAGCCATCAGCACGTCACGGAGATAGCTCAAATGGCAATTGTCCAAATGCAGTGTTGCTCTATGATACTGGCTAAATTTGACCTAAAATTATGAAGTAGTATTTGTAGGTTACTCCTCAAATAGAAAGTCCTACAGGGTCTTCAACAAATGAACTCTGTGTGTAGATGAGAGTATTTATGTCATGTTTGATGAATTAGAATATACGAAGGACCCTACAAGTAGTGATGACACATACATGGAAGAAATTATTCCCATTCAAAGAGATAATCCAGCAAAAGAAGGTCTCAAGGTTAGAATGCTCAAAAAGATTTGATTGGTGAAAAAGGATGAGGAGAAGAACTATGTCCTCAGGTGTAAGATTTTAATTTTGAGGGTTCTAAACAAAGGACTTAGAACTAAATCTCTAAGGGACGCAGAAATAATGCACCTCAATCAACTTCAAGAAGGTCTAATTAAAAGCATAAGTCATCTCATCTTCTTTAGAAGTTTTCTTCTCCCGTGGAATTTGATATGTGGACAAATGCACAAGAAAGAAACTTTATGGAATTTTCAACACTTATCCCAAATTCAGCATACAGATGTAAAGGATGCTCTTTAAGATGCTAACTGGGTAAATGTCATGCAAGAATATCTTAATCAATTTGAATAGAGCAAATCTTGTACCTGCTCCCTAACCTATTTATATAACTATTTTTGGGAAAAATGGGTGTACAAAAATAAGCATAATGAGCATGGTACTATTACCAGGAATAAGTTAAGACTTGTGGTACAAGTATACAATGAGGAAAAAGGAATTGACTATGATAAAACTTTTTCTCCTACTGGAAGATTGAAAGCAATTAAAATCCTCATTGTTTTTGCTACATAGATAAAGTTCAACACATTTTAAATGGATGTGAAAAGTGTATTTTTAAGTGGTTATCTGAAGGAAGAGGTCTATGCAAACATCTTCCTGGGTTTGAATATATTGATCAACAAAATCATGTTCGGATATTGGATAAAACCCTTTATGGATTGAACCAGGTTCCTAGATCTTGGTATGAAAGATTGTTAAAATTTCTTCTTGAAAATGATTTTTTAGTGAGAAAAAATTTACATTACTCTATTTCTACAGTCTAGAGGAAAGTGCCTACTGATAATGAAGATTTATGTTGATGATATTATTTTTTGTTCAATATCAGGTTCTTTATATTATGAATTTGCAAACTTATAGGAAGTGAGTTTGAAATCAGTATAGTGGGTGAACTAAGCTTCTTCTTTGGGTTGCAGATCACACAAACACCATAGGGAACCATGATTTATCAAGAAAAATACATTAAGGAATTTTTGAAGAAATTCAACATCAATGATGCAAGGCCTATCAATACATCTATTGGAACAAGCTCAAAAATGAATGTTGATGAACTTAGTCCCTCAGTAAATGAGACTATATATTAAGGGATATTTAGATCCCTATTCTACCTGACTGCTAGCAGACTAGATATAGTGTTTATTGTGCATATGTGTGCTAGGTTTTAGGCTTGTCTAGAAGAGTCTTATTTGAAGGATGCTAAAATAATTCTATGATATCTAAAAGGAATAGGGACCTGAACATGCCCTATGTTTTAGGAGAAAATTTTGAATTGATATGGTACGATGATGCTGAATATTACCTAGTATATAGAAAAAGTACCTCTGGAATGGCTCAGTTTCTTGGTTCATTTCTAATCTCATGGGGTTCTAAAAATCAAAATTAAATTTCTCTCTCTGCTACTGAATTTGAGTATATAGTAACTGCTTGATATTGTGCTTAATTATTTTGAACCAAGTACCAGCTGAAAGATTTTGGAAATATTACTAATATAATTACCTTGATGTGCGATAACACAAGTGCTCTAAATAGGGCCAAGAACCCTGTGCAGAACTAGAGGACAAATTAGAGTAACATGAGACACCACTTCCTTAGAGATAATAAGGAAAAAAGGAGAAATCTTTATGAAGTTTTATCGAGTGGTTGATATATTCACAAAGTTAGTCCACACGATGTAATAAGTGAAAAAAAATTAAGAATAGGCATAATCAAGATAATTTAAACTACCTCGGTACATCCAATTCTTTAAAATCATGGATATGATTAGGGAGCAAGTATCCTAATTTCAATTTGATCAGTTGGTCTATGTAAGACCCTTAAAATTTTAATCATTTAATTTTTGACCCTCTCATTTTTGTAATATTGATTTTTGACTTGAATTGTGTTTAGTGATGTTAATAGGGTTCTTGGGAAAAGTTTTAGAATTTTAAGAAAGGGTTCGAGGCTATTTCTGAATGTCAAGGCAGTGTACCTATGCGATCTCACCAAGTCATTAAGGTAAGCCTCCACGATATCAGCATGGCACAAAAGATAACCTTCACAATAACAGCGTACTACGTCAAGGTGTAAATTTCATCGTTTATTGTATTTTTCACTTAGGGGTGAAGGGGTTTTCATCTTTTAACCCTTTTCACGGCTTATAAGCATAAAATTGAATTAGTTTCCCTTCGGCTAAAATGATCAAACATTCTTATTCTTTTGTCTTACACCATAACCAAGAAAGCTTGAGAGTTTATAAAGAATTCATCATGCAGGCTCCCAACTTCTAATTTATTTCAAATTCTTGTGTGTTTAAGTCATGTTTGTCTTTCCTAAACTTTAATTTTTCATTGTAACACAAATTTAATAGATTTTGGTGTGATTTACATAGGGTGTTTTGAAATTAGGTTAAGGGGTTTTGGTAGTTACTGATTGACTTACCCATCCCATATTTTGAATTGATTATTCAAGCTGTAAATTAATGTTTTAGGACTAAATCGATACATTAATAAAATGGTTTGAATGGGCGACATAGATTTTCCAAAGTTGGATGAGTTTTGTCTTGGAATTGTATAAACCTTTGCCCACATAATGAATTTGATTTTAATTATGGGAAATTACATGGTTTCATTGGCTATTGAACTCAATACATTGTATTAATGGATAAATGTCTATGTAACTAGATTTTGATCGTCTTGGTGGCCTTATTTTTGAATTTAATTAGGACTTGGGAGTCAATATGCATATGTGAATTGGTTTGACATGTTTAATTTAGCTTACAAGCATGTTTGTTTGAGATACTAAATGGTATATGCTTAAATAAATGACTCTTGGGTTAAAGGTTGGAAATTATGTGTAAATTGTTCTAATTTAGGCTTAAAGGGGGTTGTGTAACTAACCTGAAGGTGTAAGTCCCGGACGGATGAATATTAGAAACCATGTTTATCGGTGTTAGGGGTCTATATGATTGTGTGCTTAAGAGACACTTGATATATATATATATATTTATATATTTGGGACAGCCATTGCCCATTGTGGCTTTATTTTTCTATTGATTTTCCTTTGGTTTATGAGGATATCATGCACTGGGGGCTTTTTAGAAGGGGAAGTTATACCCATATAGCCCATGGATTCCTATAATGACCCTTGAGGTGATTTTCCATATTTATTCGTATCTTCACCATTTGAGACTCTCCATAGCATCCCTGAGTCATTTATGACTTGCTAGGACTGATAGTTCGGTTACCGAGCAGTTCATTTATTCTTTAGAGCCAATTCCCTATTTTGAAGTATTCATTGGTTCCAAATGGCCATCGGGCAGAAACTTTAGTGAAACAATCTCAAATGCATATTCTGACTATTCTACTAGATCCAAAATATTGATTATAGTCTAGGTAGACCTTTCTTTTGGGTACCAGTGCACCCGAGCTCATTTTGACCCATTGGTCAAAAAGTTGAAAATTAGAAGAAATAGGTGTGGGACCTACATTTGGTTGAAACAACCTCAAATTGCAAATCCGACTTTTCCATTGCATTCAAAACATCTAATTTAGGCTTGGGAGTCTCTTGGTTTAGGTCCCAAGGCTCCCAAACTTATTTTGGGCTATTGAGCGAATTTTATGAAAAACAATGAAAATATAGGTGTCGGCCCCACTTTTTCCCTAAGCGATATCCTATGAAAATTTTGATGAATCCAATAGATTTTAAATGTGGTTTATAAGAAAAATTTACTATTGGATCATGTTATTTGGATTCTAGATGAGTTCGAAGGGTCAAAAACTTATTTTTTAGCTTGCTGTCATCTGGTGCAACCGCGATCGCGGCCAAGAATGTCCGATTGCAGGAGCACGATTGCAGCCTTTGTGACCATGACAGCGGCACCTGAGAAACTGTAAGGGCTATATAAAGGTCCTAAGATGCATTTGGGGCATTTCCTCTTTCTTATTTAGACCTAGGAACCCAAAAATGAGTGTAATAACTCAAAATTGGTCATGGGGGGTGACTTGGGATCCTAATTATCATCTTGTATCGTGATCATCTTTAAATTTAAGGTAAGAATTCCTTGAATTCATGGTTGAATTTCCTAGTTTGGACACAAAACCCCAATTTTTCTTAGGTCTTGATTTTATCCCAAAGTATGCTTAATTTTTACCTATTTCTTAAGGGTTATAATTCTTTGTTCATATGTGAACATTGGGTTGGCCTTGAAAACTCATTTTTTGTATGTGGGACCCACTTGGGGTTTTGGTGTCTTTTTTAGACCCAAAGCATAATAGTGCAATATAGATATTATTAGACTCGTATTGCTAAGTAGATTATGGTTTTGAAAGTGTCATGGCATTTTGAGGATTGTAAAGTGAAGACAAACATGTGGTGCATGAAGTGAGATTTTTTAGTTTGTCCTTGAGGTAGGCTTCTGTCTACTTTTCTTCATAGATGATGTGTGATATATATTGCGTTTAAATATAGATGTTAGGCTTGATTATGAATAGGATAGCTTGGCCTTGATAGTTGATGTTTGGGGATTAGATGAGGGTTTTGGACCCATAAAATAGGATGTTTATACCCCTTTTGAACCCTATTGCCTACCCTCTCTATTCTAAATTAGTTATAACATGGATATGATATAATACTATATTTTGGAATATGGTTTTAGCTTTTGAAGTATGATTTGTATATTTAGCCTTATTAGGCTAGTATGACAATCTTAAAATCGTAAGTTAGGTAGAGTTGACTTAAGTATCCTTGTTTCTAGTCGAAGTTGCTATCTTAAGCTTGAATGTGACTTATTTGACATCTAGAAGTTGGACTAGATACATTAGCCTAGTTCGGGGAATAGTTTGCCTAAATATGGTATTGCGAAATAGAAGTGGAATTATTTCGGCCCACTTAGGCTTAAACGTACGTTAAACCTTGTGGACTTGGTTGCGGATGTTAGACATAATGAGGCTAGTAAACCTTATTATCCGGTTACTTATTGACTTGGTGACTTGTATTGATGTTCTTGGATTGTGACTTTTAAGTTATAGTTATGATACTTCTTATGGAAGTGGTATTGGAATTCAGTAATGATATTCCTCCTAGATATATTATGTGGCCTACAAAGATGTTATATCCTTTTAGACTTGATGATTGGACTATAGAGTTGCAATTTCCTTTAGCAATGATTGTTGGACCTATATAGACGATATTCCTCTTGGATATATATAAATTGACCTAAAGAAGTGATATTTCTCGTAGTCATGATGCATGACCTCTTGATATAAGATATCATAATTCCATGCTTATTGATATTATGCACCCTATATGCAAGATGCCTCCTATATTTGAGATGATTAGAGATATGTTGTGGCTTATAAGTATGATTATTGATATGAGTTCCAAATATGAGTATGGGCCTAAAGCCATGATTATGATATTAAGATTATTTTAGATATATTCATAGGCCAAGGGCCGCATTATGACATTGATTAAATAGCCGAGAAGTGTCAATCATTATAAATGATGTGACTATATTTTATGAATATGAATATTTATATGGTTGTATACACCTCTTCGGTATAGGATGGAGAAAGATACGATATGACGCTTACTATTCAACTGAATGAATACTGGTAATGGCATGCATAGATTTGGTATATACTTGATTATTATATCGGTAATTGATGTGATTCTATTTTAAATACGATCTTATGACTGTTCTTCCTAATTAAGGGTTAAGTTAAGTGGTAGCTTGATGTCTTTTAGGTGGCTATAGTACTTGATGGCTAGAAATCTAATGTACTAGTTAATGAACCTTGCTTGGTTGAAATATGGTAGATAATGATTAGAGGTGATACGTGGCTATGAAAATGGATTTATCTATGATAATTATTAGTTGCTATTGATAACAAAGTTATGAAGCCGATTAGTTGTTAAGTAAGGATAATGTGGATTAATATTGCTAGATGATAAAGAAAGTTAGTGATAATAACGCCTAGTTAACAAAGATGCCTACATAAAGATAATACCAAGTTAATAATGTTGACTAGATAATGATGGGGATTAGTTGAGTAAGGAGGATCAGTGGGTAAATGATAGTTAGTTAATGAATGGTGTTAGTTAATAAAAGATGGTTAGATGATAATTGGTCATTTTTTGGCTAATGACAATTATCAGATATATGATAATTAGTTGATAATAATGAATAGTGGATAAATGGTGATTATGGTCCCGTGATGAATAGTGAACTAGCGGGTTAATAATCATAAGCATTGGTTAGCTAATAACATGTAGTTGGGATATATTGACTAAATAGATATCTTTACAGTTATGAGTATATCGGCTTGCGTCTGTGCACCTATTATATGCTTGTATTTATGTGTTAGTAGTTATGATAACATATTGATACCCGACAAGGACGGAGGATATTATGATTACATATTGATACCCGGCAAGGCTGGAAGATATTATGATGATATTGATACCTAATTCAAGTTTAGAGGATACTATTAAGATGATACTGATAGCCAAAATATCTGGAGGATATTGTGATGATAATGATACCTAGCTAGAGTCTGGAGGATCCTATTGAGATGATATTAATACCTAGCAAGGCCAAAGGTTGATTACGATAATGATGGTCCTGATGAGGATAGTTATGATGAGTTGTGATGTTGACAGTATACTTTACATTCATTCCTGTATGCAATCACCTATCACCAGTATGCACCTATGTCTATCAGTCGGTATGGGACGGTCTCATCGATATGGGTAAAAAATATTCCTTGTATTATTGTATGTTGATTAAACCTTTCGAGTCTGGGTGGTGGGGGAATGCATAGGCTCAACTAGATATTTGGTAGTCTAGAGTAGCCAGTTATTCAAGCAATTATTGATATTATTGTTATCATTGTTATGATCATTATTATGGCTAGCTTATGACAGATTGGTCATTGATCCGGTATCGGGATTTGAGGTATGTCTTCGGCCTCTTTTATCTTATGATTTCATTATTATAATGCATGATTATTTCATGTCTAGCCATGTGGATTAGAAATCATGAGTATGATAGTATTTAAATCCTTATAGTATTGTAATGAGGTCTTAAAATGAGAATATAATGGTATAGGTTATGCTTGAGATAACCTCATGTTTATATGTATATATATCTATATATATCTAGCTATATGAAGATAAGGTACTACCTATATCTCTTCTTTCGTTGTTGATTTTATATAGTCTTTACTTCCATTCGTATATTAATATCTTTCTTTCGCTCTTTATTCGTATATTGACATGGGATATATGGTATAGCATTGACATAAGTTGAATGTAAGTAGAATAAGATAGTTCACGCTAATACTTTCTAAGCCTTATTATGTTAGACACTTGGATATAAATATGATAGTATTCCCTTATAATTCTCTTTGACTTATTATATGATTTATGGATTCTTGGGTGTAGTTTCCATTCTATTTATATGTTGTGTATATTTACTTTATCTTTGGAGCTCAGTTTGCAGTTGCCTACTGAGTACCATTCATTTGGAACTCATACTACACTTCTGTAGCCTACAGATCATACTACGGGTAATTGCCGTTGATGTATGTATCATGTAAAAATGCCCAAGTTCGAAGACTTAGAGTGAGCTCCTGACATTCGGAGTTTTATTTATCTCTCTCTTATGTATTAGACTAGTCTCTAAGTTGTATTCAGAGATAAGTTGTATCATTGTATAATTTATGATATATCATTTTTGTAATTTTATAATATTAGAAGCTCTTGTTTTGATATCACCAGGTTTTGGGATTCTTCTATGTATTGATCTTTAATCCATATATTTTGCATTCTTTTCCATATATTATTTAGTAGTCCATTATTAGCCATTTCGGACTATGGGTTGGCTTGCCTGTGGTGGGTTATGGTAGACGCCATCACGACTTGAGGAATCGGGTCATGACTATTATTTTAGGATGAAATGAGCAACACAACATAGATTAATGGTTTGAAAACTCTTATGTTCATGACCTTTACTTATTACAACATCTTATATATGTATGTATAAATGTTGCATGTGTTTTTAACTGATTTTTTGAATGGTATTATGTTATCACTTTCCTTGAGTTACATAGTTGTGCTTATTCTAATAACTATCCTAGGACACTATATCATTTCATGATGTAGGGTCTAAAAACACTTTTGTTGCTCCTATGCAGTGTTGGGTGGATTTGCATGTTCATTCAGATGTTGTTAAATGGTGAGCATCTATCCTTTAAAAGACCTTATCGTTTCATTGTTCTTTCATTATTTACTCAGTACCTTTGGACTCTTTTGTCATGGTTCGGGATATGTCCTTACTTAGTTGTTATTCTGGTTTAGAAGCTTTCAAGATATGGGATTGTTGGTTATTTATTGACTCTTCATTTCCATAGAGTTATCTATTCTTCTCTTATTACTAGTTAAATTGGCTTCCAATTTATTATTATTATTATTTTATGCTCATGAGGTTAGGTGATAGGGATAGTGTCCTATCCATGGTGGACTTGAGATAACCATCATGGCCAGGCCTTTATTTTGGTCATGACAAGCATGGTATAAGATAAAATTTTGGAGTTGTTGGGCGCCCACAAATTCGTCTCGCGTAGAGCCCTTTTAATTGGTGTGTGGCATGCCATACTTATAAGGAGGAGGCTATAAGGAATTTAGGAATGCTTCCCTTTCTTATGTTTGATTTTGGTCTATAGATTCTAGTGTTATGATACTTCTTTAACTTCTAGCTTCCTCACATTTCAGATCATACCACACTGAAGATCTGAAGTTTGTAGAAAATCTACTAGGAACTCTTTCCTACCTGATGATAATATGGAGGGGAATTGTTCTATGTAAGTAGTACAGACCAGGTCTAGGGTCCCTTTTTCTGATTGTGTTGCTCCACATGGAGTTCCACCTATCTCGACTAATCCTTCTCAGGCTTCTCAAGGTGTTAGCACTTATGATCAGCCACCTCAGGGGGACATCTCTATTGTGGAGTTTTATCGGTCTATTCATTTTCTTTCTCAATTTGTGACATCTCAGTCACATCATTTAGATTGTGTTGGTATTTTTGCTCCTTTTTATAAGGTCACTCGGGTTGCACAATTCATGAGGTTGAATTACCCAGCCTTTACAAGCTCTACGATTAAGAAAGATCCTCAAGGGTTTATGGATAAGATGGATAAGATTTTTAGAGTGATTCGTGATACTAATTTAAAGGTGTTGAGTTTGTTCCATATTTTTGGAAAGATATAGCCTATCAGTTGTATAATGAGTGGGAGCATTTGAGGGGTAATGATGCAGAGCCGACGTTATAGGATAAGTTTTTGGGTACCTTTCTTGATCATTTCTTTCCACTGGAGATAAGAAAAGTTAAGGTTGAGGAGTTTGTGAATCTGAAGTAGGGAAAATGAGTGTGAAAGAGTATGCCTTGAAATTTAGTACCTATCCCATTATGCTCCCGAGTTGGTGTCTAACTAGAGATCTAAAATAAGGAAGTTTTCTTCTAGGATGTCCTGTGAAATGGTATTAGAATGTAAGGCCTTAATGTTGAACAATGAATGATATGGATATCTCCAAACATGTGGTTTATATGCAGCAGGTAGAGGATGAAAAATGAAATAGGTAGAGACTGGAGAGAGGCAGAATAACAAGTTTAGGTATTTAGAGTAGTGTGGTAGCCATCAAAATAGTGGAAGAGATGGTAAACAGTGAACCAAAAAGAAGATCTATGGAAATTATTATTCATCTGCTAGTGCTCTTTATCTAAGCATTTAGATAATTTTCGTTCTCAAGCTAGCTGTAGTCCTAAGGCATAGGGAGCCTAGTATAATGCTAATGAAGCTCAGTTAGCCCTACCATATCCTCTTTGTCATTTTGTAGGCAGCTTCACCATGTGTATAATAAGGAGGGGAGGAATCAGTGTTATAATTTTGGTGGGTCATTATTCAATAAGAGTTTCCATCAGCCAGAGTTTCCATTGGGGCTAATAAAGTTGTGGTTGTCACATATGTCACTCCTTGCTAAAAGACAATACTTCTGATACCAGCGCTGGCCAAAATCGTCTCCATGCTCTCGCCACCTATAAGGAATTTGAGGAATCTCCTGATGTTGTTACTGGTGCGTTATAACTTTTCTCTCGTAATGTGTATTGTTTTCTTGATCCAGGTTCTAACATATCTTATGTGAACCCTTATGTGGCTGTGCATTTTGTTTTTGGTCCTGAAAGTATTTCTGACCCTTTTTTTGTCTCTACTCTGGTGGGTGATTCTATAGTTGCTAGAAAAGTTTACAGGGGTTATGTGGTGTCAATCTTTCATAAAGAGGCATTGGTGGATTTGATAGTGTTGTATATGGTTGATTTTAATGTTATCTTTGGTATAGAATGGCTTCATTTATGCTATGCTTCTTCAGATTGTAGGACCTCAAGGGTAAGTTTTCACTTTCCTAATAAGCCGGTGTTAGAATAGAGGGGAGTTCCGTAGTACCCAAAGGGAGGTTTATTTCCTATCTTAGAGCTCAAAAATAGATTTCAAAAGGGTATCTATGTCATCTAGGTCGCGTTAAGGATTTTGATTCCAAAAGTCCTTATTTTCAATCTATCCTTGTGGTTAATTAATATCATGGAATGTTTCCCAATGATCTTCCTAGAATTCCATCCATTAGGGAATTAGATTTTGGGGTTGATCTTCTACCTGAAACCTATCTAATTATATTCCTCCTTATAGAATGACTCCGGCTTAATTAAGGGAGCTAAATAATCACTCTAAAGATCTTCTTGATAAGAGTTTCATTCGTTCTAGTATTTCTCCATGGGGTGATATCATGATTTTTGTGCAAAGGAAGGATGGATTCCTGCAGATGTGTATAGACAATCGTCAGCTGAATTAGGTGACAGTGAAGAATAAGTATCCCCTTCCTGGGATTGTTGACCTTTTTTACCATCTTTAGAGTGTTAGATTCTTCACTACGATTGATCTTGGTTCGGGTTATTATCAATCTAAAATTAGGGAGGTTTATATTCCCAGGACTACTTTATGATACAAGAATGACAACAGAATGTACAAAACACACTCCAAATCAGTCTACAATCTTAAGGATCCGAGGACCAAGATCGAGATCACTCTCGGATTCACTATCAACAAGAAGACTACAAGATACAATGTCTATTTTAACACCAAAACAGCAACAAGAACAAGAACTATATTAACACAAGATGATAAAAAAATAAGACACAAGATTCGGATTTAGCAATAACAACAAGAACATAAGATTACAACACAAACAATAAACAAGATTACAAGAAGGTAAAAGGATAGATAGATAGACCACATGGAGGTATAATCTTAAGAACCCAAGAATGAACAATCTTGGACCCTTACACACAACAATAAACCTATCTCTTACAAAGACACAAGATCGGAATCCACCTCCCAAGCATCAATATTTCCAAGCAAACAACAAAAAAAGAGAATCCACCCTATTGTTATATCCTAGTTTCAGTTTTGCCTCCAAAGAGAAGAGAGGAATTGTGTTTTCCAATGTCTTAATACTTACAACATCATCAATAAACTATGTCTAAAACCCTACAATATTCCTTTTATAGCTATGACAAAATATAAGTTAAAATGACCAAAAGGCCCTTCAAAGAGTGGGCACCCATCTTGTGTAATTTATGGGCTGATTTGGGTGCATTTTAGGCCTCTTTTACACTTCAATTGCATATGCCAAGGCTCGGGTCCAACACACACTCTCCTAAGTCCATATCCCTGATTATTCCCATATCATCCTCTCCTTCTTGAGAGGAATTTGTCCACATTCACCTCGTTCAATTGGTCACTTCAAAGGAAACCTACTCAAAACAATCCGCTAACAAGTCACAAAAACAAGTCAAAATAGTCCACAAAATCATGAAGAATCCGAGTGCTCAATAACAACAAGTCTCGGCCATTATCTTCATTTTGAATCTCGGCTTCCTCTCCATCTTGAGCCTTCTCTTCAATCTTATCCGAAACAAGTCTCCTACCATCATACAAGTATTGTAGTAGTCTTTATATCCTTCATGTTCCTTTCTACCATACTCCTCTACATAGATTTATCTATTTTGGTGAAATGGATTTTTGATTGAGAGGAATGATTTGGTAAGGGGGGGCTTCGGTTATGGAGCTTGGATGGGAGGAAATTGTCTTGTAAGTCCCTCTTGTTGGAATTGATCGAATTGAGGGGAAAGTGACTCATTTAGGTCTCGGGCTTGAGGACATTTTTTGGCTTGTCTTATGTCTATGTCATTTAGTGGTGGTCTTGGAGGGTTGATCGTTTGAGGTAAAGCTTTGGGAGTAGAAACATGAGAGTTCCTTTGACTCTCTACTCGATCCAACCTATCAAGTATAGTAGACATATCCGAGCCCAATTTGTCAAGACCTGCATTCGCCTTAGCTATTTCTCAGGCAATAGCATCAAGGTGGGCAAAAATGGTGTCCATTATGGCAAAGGAGTTACCTACAAAATAGAAAAGACATTAGTTGTACATAAACGTCCTCACTCTCTCTTTTATTTCTTGTCTCTCGGATCCCTCACACTCAATCCCACAATTGTTGTAATGTTGCTTGTACTTCGAGAGTTGTTGAGAGGTGAATCAAGTGTGTACAATGACTAAAAAGAATGAAACACACAAAGGAACGTAAACACACATAAAAAAATATAGTTTCAAACTAACTCACAATCTAGTAATTGGTCACTAGCTTGTACGTTAGTATGGGAATCAACAAACAAAACTAAAGACACAAAATGAAACTAAAAGATCAAAATTTGAGCTTAAAATTTGTTGGTGAATAGTAATTGGTGATGTGGCAGTCCATGATTGGCCTCGGTTCTCAACAATTTTATTTTCCAAATTTGGAAGTCTTGATCAATTCTATAATTTTTTACTTTGGTGAAAATTATCCAGGGAAATACAAACTAGTCTTTGGAATTCAAATTTGAAGACTCAAAAGTCTTCGACTAGACTTGTACTTTTCCTTAAAACATGGACCCTTGTTTTATGAAAAAGTGGTGGAGATGTAATATAAAGTCTTTTGGTGGTTGGGGGTCTTTCAAGACTTAACAAGTACTACACCTTGTCTGTCACCTTTTTAAGATCTAAGTTCACTTTAATACTAACAAGGTGATGAATATGGTGAAGAACTTCAAGAACACAACAACCACAACAAGAATAACCAACAAAAATCTCCCAAGAACAACAAGGTCAATAATCTCACAGCCAAGACCACAAGGATAGCAACAACAATCGGCTAAGTCCCCTTTGTGTTGTGTTTTCAGTTTTACAAGACATGAATGTTGTGGTGAACAATAAGAAAACAACAATAATCTTTCAAGATCTACAACACCACCACAACACAAGGCCTTCAAATCAGTCAAGGCTAGAGCAACAACAACATCCAATCGGCCACACTTTGTTCACAACAACAATAATAACAATTCAAACTCAAGATTGGATCGACTCAAAGTGTTAGTGAGGAACAAAACTAACACTAAAAACACACAATACAAATAAAAAACTCTTATACCTAGACTCAAGATCAAATCTTGGCCAATAACACCACAAGAACACAATTTCGGCCAAGACAACAACAATGGACAGATTGTAATTTTTCTGAAATTTTCAGGTTTTTAACAATTTGTTTTTGATTTTCTAACAGGCAAGCCCAATATTGATCTTGTAGGAACAAGATCAAGCCATGATTTGATACCAAATGATACAATAATGACAATAGAAGGCATATAACACACTCCAAATCAGTCCACAATCTTAAGGAACTGAGGACCAAGATGGAGACCACTCTCGAATTCTCTATGAACAAAAAGAATACAAGATACAATGTGTATTTTAACACAAAAACATCAACAAGAACAAGAACAAGATTAAAAAAAGATGATAAAAAAGAAGACAAAAGATTCGGATTTAACAATAACAACACGAACACAAGATTACAACACAAACAATAAACAAGATTACAAGAAGGTAAAAGGATAGATAGATAGACCATATGAGGGTATAATCTTAAGAACCCAAGAATGGACAATCTTGGAACCTTAACACTACACACAAAAATAAACCTATTTCTTACAAAGACACAAGATCAGAATCCACCTCTCAAGCATCAATGTTTCCAACCAAATAAAAACAAAAAAGAATCCACCTTATTGTTGTATCCTAGTTTCAGTTTTGCCTCCAAAGAGAAGAGAGAACTTGTGTTTTCCAATGTCTTAAGGCTTACAACATCATCAATAAACTACGTCTAAAACCCTACAATGTTCCTTTAATAGCTATTACAAAATATAAGTTAAAATGACCAAAAAGCCCTTCAAAGAGTGGGTACACATCTAGTGTAATTTATGGGCTGATTTGGGTGCATTTTAGGCCTCTTTTACACTTCAATTGCATATACCAACGCTCGGGTCCAACACTCACTATCCTAAGTCCATATCTGTGATTATTCCCGTATTACTTTCTGAACCCAGTAGGGTCACAATGAGTTTTTGGTAATGTCATTTGGGTTGAGAAATGCTCTGGTTGCTTTCATAGATCTTATGAATTGGATTTATAGGAAGTTTCTCAATTTATTTGTTATAGATTTCATTGATGACATCTTGATATATTCCAAGACTAAGAAGGATAATGTAAATCAACTATGAATTATATTATAGACCCTTAAGGATCAAAAGTTGTATGCTAAATATTTTAAGTATGAGTTTTGGTCAAATATTGTCACTTTTCTGGGGCGCATAGTTTCTAGTGAGGGGATCAAGGAGGATCTATAGAATGTTGAGGCATTTAATAAATGGCCTAGACCTACGACTTCAATTGACATTAGGAGCTTCTTGGGTTTGGCTGGGTATTATAGGAGGTTTATGGAGAGTTTTACACTTATTATTGTTTGGCTGATGGGATTGACTCAAAAAAAGGTTATGTTTTTGTGGTTTGATGCTTGTGAGGGTAATTATGAGAAGTTGAAAGATAAGTTGATTTCTACACCTGTTTTGATCCTGCCCGAGGGTACTAATAGTTTTGTAGTGGTTTGTGATGCATCTCGTGTGGGATAGGGTAATATTTCTATGCAGCATGGTATGGATATGACCTATGTTTCTAGAAAGCTTAAGGTTCATGAAAGGAAATAGCTGGCTTATGATTTAGAGTTGGCGGTTATGAATTTAGCGCCATTATCTATATGGGGTGCATATGAATATTTATTCAGATTATAAGAGCTTGCAGTTTGTGTTACTCAAAAGGAGTTGAATCTTAGGCAGATGCAGTAGCTCAAATTATTTAAGGATTATGACATGATTCTTTACTACCATCCAGCTAAGCTAATATTGTTGCTAATGCTCTGAGCAGGTTATCTATAGGGATCTTATCCTATGTCAATGAATATAAAGAGAATTAGTAAAGTACATTCACTTATTGGATAACTTGGGAGTTTGTCTTTAGGACTCTGAGGATGGAGGATTCATTGTTCAGAAAGTGATTAAATTATCTCTTAGTGATGAGGTGAAAGAGAAACTGGCTTTGGACCTCATACTTATGCAGATTAAGGATGATGTAGGTCTGCAAAAGGTTATGTCTTGTGAGATTGGGGAAAATAGTATGCTAAGATATCAAGGTCGGTTATTTATTCTGGATGTTGATGGGCTACGAGAAAGAATTCTGACCATGTCTCATGAGTTTAGGTATATAGTTAATCCGGGATCTACTAAGATGTACCATGAATTGAAGAAGATTTATTAGTGGAACAATATAAATAGGGAGGTAGCAAATTTTGTGGTTAAGTGTAAGTTTGTTGGCAAGTTAAGGTTGAGCACTTGAGGACTGGTGGAATGTTTCAAGAGATAGAATTACCTACATGGAAGTGGGAGATGATCAATATATATTTCATTGCGGGTATTTTATGGACCTGCAATCAGTGTGATTCTATTTGGGTCATTATGGATAGAATGACCAAGTCCGCTCAGTTCTTTTCTATGAGGACTAACTACTCAGGAGAGAATTATGCAAAGTTGTTTATTTAGAATATTGTGAAGTTGCATGGTACGCCAGTGTCCATCATTTTAGATCAAGGTACTCAGTTTTCATCTCACTTTTTGGCATTTATTTCAGAAAGGTTTGGGTACTCAGGTGAACCTTATCACTGCTTTCAACCCTCAAATAGGTAGAAAACCAGAGTGGACTATTTATACTATGGAGAATATGCTAAGGGCATGTGTCATTGATTTTAAGGGAAATTAGGTGGATCATTTTCCTTTTATTGAGTTTTCGTATAATAACGGTTACCATTAAAGCATTTAGATGACTTATTTTGAGGCTCTTTATGATAGGAGGTGTAGGTCTTCTATACGATAATTTAATGTTGGTTAGACTAGGTTGTATTCCCCTGACATGGTCACCAAGCTATAAATAAGGTGAAAGTGACTAGATAAAGAACTAAGACTGCCCAAAGTCGCCAAAAGTCCTATGCGGATGTAAGGCAAAGAGAATTGGTTTGAAATAAATGATTGGGTATTCTTGAAGGTGTATCCTATGAAAGGAATAGTAAGTTTGGGAAAAAGTGGAAGATCAGTCCCCGTTATGTTTGTCCATATCAATATTTGAGGAGAGTTGGGATTATTGCTTAAGAGTTAGATTTGCATGTGAGTTTGGGTTTTATTTATCCCTTCTTTTGTGTGTCCGTGCTGAAAAGTGTGTGGGTAATCCTTCCTTGATAGTGCCTATTGATAATGTTGGTGTGATGACTCCTTATCTTATAAGGAAGTTTCGATTAAAATATTGAATAGGCAAGTTCGTAGATTGAGGATCAAGGATGTAGCTTCGATGATGGTTCTTTGGAGAAATCAAAAGGCAGAATAGGCTACTTCGGAAGCTGAGGAAGATATGAAGGCCAAATATCCATTCTTGTTCCTTGGGTTGGACGAAAGTGCTCACGTTATGAGTTTCATTTTCCTTTTGTAACTTTTAAAATTTGTCATTTGATCAAGTGTGTTATTTCTATTGTCGAGCTTAAAGTGTACCAATTCATCATTTGAGGATGAATGATCTTAAGAGGGGATAATGTAAGACCCTTAAAATTTTGATCATTTTATTTTTGACCCTCTTGTGTTTGTAATATTAATTTTTGACTTAAATTGTGTTTAGGGATGTTAATTGGGTGCTTGGGGAATGTTTTGGAATTTTTGGAAAGGATTTGGGGCTATTTTTGAACTCCAAGGCAGTGTACCTCCATGATATCACCATGTCACGGAGGTTAACCTCCACGATATCATTACGGAGGATAACCTCCATGATAACAACGTTCCACGCCT
The DNA here is from genome assembly GCF_002878395.1 of Capsicum annuum. Classification (NCBI taxonomy): domain Eukaryota; kingdom Viridiplantae; phylum Streptophyta; class Magnoliopsida; order Solanales; family Solanaceae; genus Capsicum; species Capsicum annuum. Next base: position 28,821,051 of record NC_061118.1, on the reverse strand, counting down.
AGGTATAAATTTTATTCAATGTTGTTTTTTCACTTAAGGGTGAAGGATTTTGGTCTTTTCACCCTTTCCAAGACTTATAAACATAAAATTGACTTTTTCCCTTTTAGTTAAAATGATAAAACACTCTTATTCATTACTCTAACACCATAACCAAGAAAGCTTAAGGGTTTTATAGAGAATTAATCATTCGGGATGCTTACTTCAAATTGATTTCAAACTTTTGTATTTTTCAAGCATGTTTCTCTTCCTCAAACTTTAATTTTTCATTGTGGCATGAATTGAATGGGTTTTCATGTCATTTGAATTGGGGTTTTTGAAATTGGGTTGAAGGGTTTTGGTTGTTAACAATTTAATTACTTGTCCTATGTTTTCAATTGATTATTCATGCTTCAAATTGATGTTTTTAGGACGTAATTAGTACATTATTTTAATGGTTCGAATGGGGAACATGTATTTCCCTAATTTGGACAAATTTTTGCTTAGAATTGCATAAACCTCAATCTACATTGTTAATTTGATATTAATTATGGGAAATTGCATGGTTTAACTTGCTTTTGAACTCAATGCACTGCATTAATGGATAAATGGCTATGCAATGGGATTTGGATGACCTTAGTGGCCTTGGTTTTTAATTTAAATGGGACTTGGCAGTCAATATGGATATGTTGATTGGTTTGGAATGTTTAACTTAGCTTGCAAGTGTATTGGTATGACGTTATCAAGTGGTAAATGGCTTAATGAATGACTACCGAGTTAAAGGTTTGAAATATTTGTAAATTACTTTAATTTAGGCTTAAAGGGGGCTGTGTAGTTCACCTTAAAGGTGTAAGTTCCAGGAGGAACAAAAACTGGAAACCAAGTTCGCCGGCATTAGGGGTCTATATGATCATGTTCTTAAGGCACACTTTATATATATAAATATATATTTGGGACAACCATTGCCCATGGTGGCATTAGTTTTCCCTCAGTTTTCTATGGTTCATGTGGTTACTATGCATTGAGGACCTTTTAGCAAGGGGACCTGAACCCATATAGCCCATGGGTGTCTTTAGGATGGATCGAGCTACACATTCCAGGTTCATGGTTTTAAAAGTCTCATGTTCATGACCTGTACCCTATCCCAACAAATTATAAATATATGTATGAATGTGTGCATGTGGTTTTAACTTATTTTTGACATGAAAATATATTATTACTTTCCCTAAGTAACATTCCAGTGCTTATCATGTTGACTGTCCTAGGATGCTACATTGTTTTATTATGTAGGGTCTAGGTAATACCCCATATTTCCCTAGCCTAGGTTAACCCTCACTACATGGGTTATCCTAAATAAAATTTTTGGATTACTTATTAATTTTTAGATTTGAGCTTTCCATTTCCTAGGAAATTCAATTAGTTTTCCAACGATATAAAGTTAGCCTAAATCCGACAACCGGGTAAGAAGTTATGGCAATTTTAAGTTTCATTCGTTAAACATTGTCATTCAGGCCAGTAGCACATCACAGAGTAGGTTAAAATAGCAATTGTCAATTTCTAGTGTTGCTCTGCAATATTGACACATCGTTCCATAGACCTAGTTCAAAATTGTCAATTTCCATTGTAGTAACACGATTCAACCACATCGTGGTACACATCCAGTTCACAAACAAAGTGGCAATATAATACCACCACATCACGCGACCATGCAATTTCCTAGTCATCATTTTTTAGTGGCCTAGTGCAATAGCAACACATCACGCCAGGGTTCTATATCGGGAAAATTTCTCAAAAAAATTAAAGTTGCGCACAAGGTTAAAACAGTCTTTACACATGATTTTATTCCACCCAGATATGGGATTTAAGCCCTCAAAATGTGTAAAACCCTTAATTATTCACTTTTTCCCAAAATCAAAAGATAATTCTACCTCAAGAAAACAAACACTAGCTCTCAAGAATCAAGGTCAATCCCAAGAATTTCTCCAAGAACTCATTAAATTAAGGTGTGTTAGATTTTCATCCATGGATCCTTACCTTCCATGGAGGCCAAGAATCATTTTTCAAAATACAAGATTTATGATTTATGATTTCCATGTTTGAAATAGATTGAATTCAATGTTCATGATGTTATTTGAGTTTTGATCCATGATTTAGATTATAAGTTCCAAGAATTGATTCTAGTATGTGTTGAATTACATGATATTCATGATGAACCTATCAATTTACAAGTTGATTATTGTAGACATGTTAATCCAAAGTGTTTATGATTTAAAAAACCAAGTATGCTTCTTATGTGTTTGGTAAATTATGTATGATAATGAATTATGACCAAGTAAACATTGTTATGTCATTCAAGATTATGTTTTTCTTTATTTTTCATGCTATCGAGTCCTGGGGATATTTAATACCCGACAACTTAGCTATTTATTTAGTGCCAGTGTCATTTACAGAATAGTATCATCCATGTCACGATCAGTAGTACTCTGAGTCTGTTATAGAACTCAGTAGAACTCATTTAATTATCGAACTTAGGAAAACTCAGTAATCGCAATGAATTCAGTCTAGTTCAGTCCAGTATAATAGCTCAGTGTCTTTCAGTTGGGAGTAGGATTCAGCACCTAGTAGACCCAAGGATGGGAAATCAACTGTCAGCAGAGGGTGTGATCCTTAGAAGCAATATTTGCATTCTAGAACTACATAGCCAGCATAGGTTGAGACTCAAACCTGCCAGTTGAGGCTCGATGAGGTACTTTACCTGCCAATGAGCAAGTTTGTATCTGGGGTATCAGATAGTATAGTTAAGAAATGCAGAACAACAATATTGATTAAAGATATGGACATATCAAGGCTTGTGGTCCATGCTCAACAGATTGAGGAACAAAATCTTAAGAAGAAGGAGAGAGAGAGAATAAGAGGGCTAGAATAGGTAGCTTTAATTTCAGTCAGCCTAAGTCAGAAGGCGATAACCATTCCCAGTTTTGTCCAAAGTCTTCAGTCTTAGCTCCGTCCTTAGCTAGTGTACCGATGACCCAGGATAGCATAAGCAATGGTTGTACTAATCCATTTTTCGGAGAGTGTGGTAAGAATCATAAAGGTATGTGTAGATTTGGCAGTTATACTTATTTTAGGTATGGGAAGTCGGGCCACAGAGTTAGCGATTGTCCTCAGTTAGGTTCTCAGGGACAGTATAGTCATCCTTCAGCTCAGTCAGGTCACCCAAATCAACAAGATGCCACTTGTAGTGCCACCAGTGGGCAGCACCTAAAAAAGTTTTATGCACTTCAGTCTACACAAAATCAGGAAAGTTCTCTTGATGTGGTCACTGGTGTGTTATAGATCTCCCATTTACATATTTATGCCTCAGTTTTAGATCCCAGAGATTCATTCACGATTTAGTTCATAGGTACCCCATGCATTGTTTCATGCTTTTCATTAGTATCTCAGCCAAGTCAGTATTCTTGAGGGACATAGTGTCCCAAGGGGGAGATGCACTATAAAGCCTGAGCTATTATGATCTAAACCTTCTATTTTCTTTTCATGTAGCAAATCCAGTGAAAGTAATGGGTCCTTATAGTTAACCCTCAAGTACCAATCTCAGTCGTATGACCATCCCTCTATGTCATGACACGTATCTAAGGAATCAGTTCAGTTTATGTATCATGATTCAGAATTAGTCATGTCCCCATGTTTCCTTTCATGCATATTCAGTCATGTATTCATTAATCCATTCAGACATGTACTCATGTATCAGACATGTATGTTCAGAATATAATTTCAGTCTATTAGACCAGTCACGTCATCATGGTTCAGTTGTGCATGTCAGATTAGTATGTAAATTTAGTCTGTTCTTACTCTCTCAGCTTAACTATCCACATTTGAGGTAGAATATTTCCAAGGGGGAGATATTATAATACCCTATATTTCCATAGCCTAGATTAACCCTCAGTACATGGGTTATCCTAAATAAATTTTTGGAAAACTCAGTAATTTTTAAATTTGAGGATGTTATTGCGTAGGAAATTTAATTAGCTTTCCAATTATATAAAATTTGCCTAAATCCGACAACTGGGTAAAAAGTTATGGTGATTTTAAGTTTCAATCGTTAAACATCATCATTTAGGCAAGTAGCGTGTCGCGGAGTGTGCTAAAATAGAAATTGTCAATTTCCAGTATTGCTTTACGATATTGGCGCATCGTGACATAGACCCAGTTCATAATTGTCTATTTCTAGTGTACGAATGTGATTTTACCGCGACGCGGTGCACTTCCAGTTATAAACTAACTGGCATCGTGATACCACCTTGTCGCACCACCATGCAATTTCCCAATCATTATTTTCCAGTGGCCTAGAGCTATAGTGGTGCGTCGTACTATGGGTCCAGATCGGGAAAATTTCTCAAAAAGTTAAAGTTGCGGCCAGGGTTAAAATAGTCATTTCCCATGATTTTATTCCATCTAGATATGGGATTTAAGCTCTTAAAATGTGTAAAACCCTTTATTATTCACTTTACCCTAAAATCAAAATATAATTCTCTCTCAAGAAAGCAAACCTCAGATCTCAAGAATCAAGGTCAATCCCAAGAATTTCACCAAGAACTCATCAAATTAAGGTATGTTAGATGTTTATCCATGGATTCTTACCTTCCATGGAGCCTAAGAATCCTTTTTAAAAATACAAGATTTATGATTTATGATTTCTATGTTTGAAATAGATTTAATTCAATGTTCATGATGTTGTTTGAGTTTTGATCCATGATATAGATTATAAGTTCCAAGAATTGATTCTAGTATGTGTTGAATTACATGATATTCATGATGAACCTATCAATTTACAAGTTGATTGTTGTAGCCATGTTAACCCTAAGTGTTTATGATTTAAAGAACCAAGTATGCTTCTTATGTGTTTGGTAAATTATCTATGAGAATGACTTATGACCAAGTAAACATTGTTATGTCATTCAAGATTATATTTTTCTTTACTTTTCACGCTATCGAGTCTTGGGGGTATTTAATACCCGACAACTTAGCTATTTACTTAGTGCCAGCGTCAGTTACAGAATAGTATCATCCATGTCACGATCAGTAGTACTCTGAGTCTGTTATAGAACTCAGTAGAACTCTTTTAATTATAGAACTTAGGAAAACTCAGTAATCGCAGTGAATTTAGTCCAGTTCAGTCCAGTATAATAGCTCAGTGTCTTTCAGTTGGGAGTAGGATTCAGCGCCGAGTAGACCCAAGGATGGGAAATCAACTGTTAGCAGAGGCTGTGATCCTTAGAAGCAATATTTGCATTCTAGAACTACATAGCCAGCATAGGTTGAGACTCAAACCTACCAGTTGAGGCTCGATGAGGTGTTTTACCTGCCAATAATGGGTACCACCATTCTTATTTAATGAACCTACTAGTAGAGGGTTACTCTTCGTCTTGTCTCTACCCATGGCATGGTACTGATACCCTTCTAATTGGCATTATTTATTGGACCCTAGCTCAGTTATCTTATCTTATTTAGGGTATGTTGGTTATATGATTACCTCTCACAGTTTTAATTTTTGTCTCAGTCTTCAGAATAGAACTTAGTTCAGTTCTACAAAATTAGGGCTGTCAGATATAGTCACTTAATTAACAGTAATCTAGATTATTGGTGATCCTAGATTATTAGTATATTTAGTTATCAGTTTCAAATTTAGCTCCAGTATACTTAGTCACAGTAGGCACAGTATATTCAGTAGTTATAGATCCTTCATGAATGTTAATCCAGCTCTTGTATATCATTCAGTTAGTTATTGTTCATACATATGAACCCATGCATTCAGCCTTACCTTATTTAGTATACCAGTATATTTCTACATACTGATCGCATACCCATTTATTGCGCTATGATATTTTATATCATAGGTTCGGATGGTCAGCTTCCTGACTGAGCTTAGCAAGATTCATCCAACAGTAGCATTTTTAGCAATGGGTACTCATCTATCGAGGATATTATTTTATTTTAGTACTTTAGCTTCACATTATTTTAGTAGATGGAGTTAGTTAGGGGATTATCCCATCAAGTCCACTTTCAAATAGATTCAGTTGGAGGCTTTTTAGACTAGATTTTCAGACATTATTTAGTTTTACAGATGTTATATTTTATCAGTATTTTAGATGTTTTGAACCTTATGGTATTTCAGCCCATTATTTTGTATTTATTTAAGTATTATTGTTCTAGTGCTCACAGTAGATTATGCAAGCTGGATATTTCTTTTCTCAGGTTTTGGATTATGTGAGAATCTTATAAAAAGCATTTATTTAGACTTATAGAGGTAGCGGCAAGAGGCTATGTCATTAGTTTAATGCTATTGGTATTTTATTTAAGAGTATGGATCCTTCCAATAGAGTTTAGCTTCACTTGTAGGTTCTCATCTCTATGTGGGTAGTATTTTAGACTATGAGTGGTTCTCAGATTATTCATGGTAATCATAGTGGGTAGAGTTCTCATCATACCTTATGGAGTTTTAGTATTAGGTTATCAGGTGATGGCGTTCATTTTAGTTTGGATGGGGAAATATGTTGGAGTATTCTAAGATTTTGTCTTAGTTGTGAAAAGATAGAACATTGGTAGTAGAGAGTGCTCTCAACTTATCTTGGCCATCCATTTGGGCTAAATTTGTGTTCTCGCCATATTGGTATTTTAAGAGATTGCTATGATGACAAAAATGTCAGTCACTAGTTTAAAGAGTATCCCCAATGTGGAATTACTAGTCTTTTAGCTCATTCAAATCAGCCTCATGATTATTATTGCCCCTTCAGTTAGAGATAGTGCACTTTGTTCCTCAGTTAATGATTTAGTCGGTCAGTTCGAGTTTGCACCTATTCAGATTTACACTTTCTTTGATCCATCAGTTATGTGATTTCAGATTTCACCATGATCGATGTGCTTTTATTTCCTGAATTTACCTTTTTATTATATGTATTGGGGATTTTGTGCCCATTGATGATTATATGCCTTGATGAGTTCATATTAGTTATTGTGTGCATTGTTATTAAATTAATGATTATATGACTACCACCCTGATTTATTTCTTTTAGTAGTGGATGGGGTAGATTTGTATTGATATTTTCTCCCTATAGGTGTAGAATTAGGGTTTAAGTCTCATTTATCTTAGCATATTGTCCTTATTTCAGCCTTTGAGTAGTACATGATATTGATTTTTATTTTGGTACTGCTAATTCATTATATTAATGTTGATATTGTTGTTGCTATTGTTGTCATTATTTGAGGTTATTAATGTTATTACTTGATGTGATTGATTCTCGCTGGGTAGCTATTTAGACTAGCATCATTTAGTTGGGATTCCATTTTTTTGTGTTCTCATTCAATGTCTTGAGCATCTATAGCCTGATTTGATAATTTCTTTTCCATAGTGAGGGCAGGTTGATTACTTTCCTTTTCGTTATCTATGTTAGATTGATTTGGGAAGGTATTGTGGCACTGAACGTAAGATAACCCTATGTGCTTTTGTTATGGTTCTAGAGTTGGCAATTTAGCTAAGTTTCCTATCCTTGAGTTTGAGATTCTTAGACTTACCTCCTGGGTTTCCAAGGTTTTGTATGGCTATCCCTCTCTATATAGCCATGTGAGCTTGACCAGTTTTGGGTCTGGTTTTTATTTGTGGCAACTTTATAGCTTGATAGCGATTTGATAGTGACATCAAGATATCTTGGATTTATCTCTCATATTTTTAAAGGTTCATCTCCTAGTGATGGTTCACCCTTGTTATAAGTCTTGAGTTGGATGGTCCATTCCCACCATGATTCGGTTCTCGCTTTAGTTGAGTAGAGTGTTAGAGATAGGTGATAATTTCTTTGGCTGCTTCTTAAGTTAACAAATTGGAAATTATTTATCTTAAGTTGCTTGGTTATTTCTCGGTAGTGGCCTTGACCTTGACATTGATGTCAAGATTGGTATTTTCTTCCTCAGTGAGGTGATTTATGGAATGATCAGGTTATGATTTTCCTATTTATGTAGATTGATCGAGCTATGACACCATAGTTTGTTCAGCCTAATGAGGCTTTATGGATTGTTTCTCCTTGATGATATGTGCCTATGGCTATTCTTTTCAAAGATGGAGTGTTGGAACAATTTGTTTTCGACTGAAGTTGTGTTTCTCTGTATTTCTAGAGTTTTTTCCATTGCAAGTGTGGTTTGCAGACTTAGAGAGTCCTTGAGTAAATATGTGATAGTTCATTCCCTCCATCAGATATAGAGTGGGTTATTTGCACTTTTAGCTAGTCATTTATCTTTCTGCATGATTCCTATTATGTGGCATCATTTCTTTCCCTCTAGCTGATTTAGAGTTAGTTGTGTCATTTTCAATCGATAGTTACTCAATATGATTTATCTTTGATATGACGAAATTGGATACTAAAGTAAATTTGAGTAGTTGACATTAATATAGACTTATTGGCTTAGTTTTTGATTTGATGTCTTGGAAGGGCAATTTGAGAGTTGTTACAGATTTGGGGTATGAATGCCTACTTATCGTCATATTTGGGTTGGGTGGTTGAGATCGAGCGATTTAGCCTTGGTGTTGAGATTTTTCTTAGAGTTGTAGAGCTCGAGTGCAACCTTCATTTTGGATTTCTCTTTGTTCGTATTTTACTTATAGGCTGGTTGAGCCTACTCTGTGGTTACCTAATTGGTCTGGAGACTTTGGATGGATTATAGCTGCTAATTGTTCATATGATAGCCCATGGACCTAGTATTGGTTCTTGCAGCTTTAACCATGGTTCTTTAGTTTTGTTTGAGAAGTTTGGATTATATACTTTTTGGGTGGAGTATGCTTGAGTTGGGTTCAGCTTGGTTTAATACTCAGTTGATCAGACATCCTAGAGAGAATTCTTTCTATGATAAGTAATTATGCCTTGTCCTTCTAGATTTCAGTCTTGGTTTCCATTTGGACTAGTTGTAGAATTGGCATTGATTGCATTGCTGATACAAGAATCAACTACTAAAAATGAAATTAATCCTAAAGGAACAAAAATCAGCAACTACAAGAACGGAAATGAAATAGAAGCACACACGAATTCAACACAAAAGAAGAGAAAAGTGCATAAATGTAAAGGATAGATAGTGAGACATACACCTACACCAATGAATAGCACCAAGGTGTGTATTAAAAACCAAGACACACAACACCAATGGAGGATAACACCACACTCTTACGTGGACCAAACGAATTTACATCCTCAATCACACCTTTCTTGACAATTGATCAGCACAAGTGAAATCCATCAAATGTATTAATCCCTATTTTAGATGTCTTTTACAAGACCTACACTAAGATGGATTTTCCAAGCCCTAAACTAAGGTAAGAAAATACAATTTGAGTAATACCAATCAATTCATCAAAAGTCTAATGAAAAGAGAAGCTAATTTGTCTATTTATACTATTACATCGTAAATGTCAAAAATATCCTTAATGAATAACGGAATTGGGGTGCCTCTTGAGTGTGACTTTAATGTGTAAAATGTATTCTATACCCTTCAATTGAGGCGCTTCTTTAGTGTAAAGGTTGTCCTCCTAGCTTCTCTTGAACAAGGCTTCAAAAATGCTCCAAAAGGCCTTCAATCAATTGTCAATTCCGGCGCTTGAACATTTGATAATGCCTTGTACTCTTTTGTGTACTTTAAGCATGTATCATCCTCTCCATATTGAAAGGAATATGTACTCAAATTTAGATCTTTCAAACCCAAAGAGAGAGCAAAACAAGCACATAATCCTCTTGGTAGGAGGGTTAGTATTAGTACCACACTCATATCACAAATCCATGGTTGTTCACACTTAACATACACCCACATATTCTTGGTATTCAACATGAGAAGCTTAGAATAATGGATAAAAAGGAAGTGAATAGCATCAATATTAAAATATAATGAGCATGAACCAAAACTACACCTCCCACACCCCACAAGTACACCGGGATATAATGGAAATAGTAGGCTAGGGTCTAAACCGAGAGAAGCCACTTCTTTCACTAGTCTATCAAGACAAGGGGGTACATATTTGAAATACAACCGATAATCCTTTGTTATGATCATGAAATACTTACTTCAAGCATCACAAAGGACATGGTTAAGAGAGACATCAAGGAAAAAGGAATGCAATCCGAAACACAACCTTCCCTACCCCAATAATATACCGGGATCAAATGGAAGAAATAAACAAGGATCTAATCCGAGGTTAGCCATTTGTTTTACTAGAGAATCAATCCCACAATCACCCAAGGCATTTATCATAACTTTGACATACACATGGTCACTATGAACGAGACTAATGTGATAACTTTCATCACACAAGTTCAAAGGACCATACTCATTATCTATATCAACATTACAAACATCAACATCTACTTGAGAGATTTCAAGCATATCATTCCCATGCTCATGTCGTGAGTTATTCTTAGGAGCACATTAATCATTATACACAACAAGAGAACTACCAAGAAAAGAAGCACGTACTTCTACTCTATGTAAACCTGAATTCACATCACCTTGGCTACTAATAGCCACATCACAATATTTTAAACTTAAGGGAGTGTAGAGTGTACCAATTTTTCCTTGATTTTCACTATAGCATCCCACTTATTTTTTGCAATGGAAAACTAGTGTGTGAATGCTCTTGTCAATTGGTAAGGGAACCTTATTCAAGTTATAAGTGCTAGAACTAGGTGGACACAAATCATTCTTACGAAAAGAATTAATTTTGTCATCTAAAGGTTCAACTAGTGCTTCCATGCTCACAACAAGATCTTGGTTCTTAGGCAACCTAACATCACCAAGAGTTTCACAAAAGGAAGATTCATACACTTCTTCACTAAGCAAATCCAAAACTACACCACTTTGTCCACTACTAGCCACATCACAATAATTTAAGTTTCTAGGAGTGTAGAAGATAGCTTTATTACCTTGTACATCATAGAAAGTGTGTTCTTCACTTGTTTTTGTATTATGGAAGCCTTCATTCTCCAAATTACATGTGATTATGTCAATGTTTCCCTTTGGGCTCAGTTTCTCATCACTTATCCTAAAATTGGGACTTTCGACCAAGGGTTTAAAGTAAACTTCCTTGGGCTTCCACTTGGGACTTCTTGGGTCTTGAACCTACACATGAGAAGATAAAATACTAGGAAAAATGCTAGCATTTAGGTTAGGGAGTAATAAGGATTCTTTCTGGACAAGATCTACAATCAAGCATTTCTTTTCCCTTCGAACTTCACTACCCATGGTTTTCTTTTCCCTTACCCTTTTTTCTTTACACTCTTCTTACATCTCAACATCAATCTTCTCTCCATATTGTGTCTTGGTATCATTATCTTTGGATTCTAACTTGTGGAGAAGAGGCATTGGATTTTGTGAAGTGTAGGGTCTTTGGACTTGTGGATTTTGAGGTGGTATTTAAGTTTATAAAGGTTTTGGTGGACATAGTCTATCAACCCCTACGTTAATTCTAATCATTTCACCCCTTATGGATCTTACGTCACCGTTCATGGATCTCAAGTCTCATTTTATAATGTCAAAATCACCCCTTAATTACTAGGAAAATGCATCAATCCAAGCCGACAAGGCTACCAAAACATCATTCCCAAGTGAGGGACCTCTTGAACTCTGGGTCCCATGCTCCTTGTGACTAATAAATAATAAAAAAATAGTAAAGGAAACACCTACAAAATGAAAACATAATTTAGTTCAAAGGCCTCACCACAGTCACACTCGGATCTCACCTCACACTTGGTCTCACAATTGTTGAAAACTTATCAATGCTTGGCAAGTGAATTGAGTGGTGAATATCCCTTGGTCTGGAATCGATTTTTGTTTGATAAGACTTAAATAAAATGATGCACAGACTTGAACCAACAAACTACTACAAATTAAAAATGAGAAAAGGCACACAAAAACCGAAGACACTAAACAAACAAACTCTAGACTAATTACCAGCCTAGTAGGTACTTACTAGTTTATTAATTCGTAATAGAATTTAACATACAAGAAACTAGAATAAAAAATCAGAAACTAGAAAATCTAACAAAGAACTCAATTTGGCTGTTGAGCTATAATGACATGGCATTCAATGATTGGACGTGGAGTTTACAATTTTCTTTTTCAAATTCTTAAGTCTTGGCCTAACTCAACCTTGGAGAAAAGGAATTTTCATTTTTGAGGGAAAATGTAAGGTTTGAAATCACTTTTAGAGCTTCCAATGAATTCAAAAACAATGGTCCCCCCTTTTGTACTTGATTTGTACTTGAAGATTCCTTTGTCTTTGTTGTTTTCTTCTTTTGGAAAGACTAGGAAGCTTCTTGGAAATTCCCTTTATCAAATGCATCTCTTAAATATTCTTTCCCAACAAATAATGATGAAGATTGAAGAACAAGATGAATATTTAAGAGTTGACCAAAGTTTGACCTCTAAGAAAATGAACCCTAATATCCAATTTTCTTTTAGATCTATGTTTCTTAAGCCTAGGTGAGCTCAAATATCAACAAATAAGTAACAAAACACATCACCAACTAAAACCCAAAACGGTTCTAGCTTCTTCAAAGCTTCAAAATGCCATAGCCATGGTTGATCTAACTCAAAATCGATCAAATTTTGTTCCAAACACAGATCTACTCCTTAGGTGCTAGGGAACAATGATATAGCACTTGAAACCAACAAAACAACACAAAAAAATGTGTAGATCTAAATTCTAAAATGTTGTCTGAATACAAAAATGTGAAACACTTTTTTTTATTTTCTTGACTCTAGACTCTTTTTTTGTGGAGATTTTGTTAGATCCAACACTTAGAGTTTTAGGAACAATTCTAATACATAGCTCTGATACAAAATGATACAAGAATCAACTACAAAAAAAGAAATTAATCCTAAAGGAACAAAAATCAGCAACTACAAGAAAGGAGATGAAGTAGAAGAACACATGAATTCAATACAAAAGAAAGAAAAGTGCATAAATCTAAAGGATAGATAGTGAGACATACACCTACACCAATGAATAGCGCCAAGGTATGTATCAAACACCAAGATACACATCACCAATGGAGGATAACACCACACTCTTAGGTGGACCAAAGGAATTTACACTTCTCAATCACACATTTCTTACCAATTGATTAACACAAATAAAATTCGTCAAATGTATTAATCCCTAGTTTAGATCTCCTTTCCAAGACCTATACTAAGATGGATTTTCCAAGCCCTACACTAAAGAAATAAAATTCAATTTGAGTAATACTCAATCAATTCATAAAAAGTCTAATGTAAAGAGAAACTAATTTGTTTATAGAAAAGTCTAATGAAAAGAGAAACTAATTTGTCGATTTATACTATTACATAGTAAATGAATTAGCAAATTATGGTGCCTCTTGAGTGTAAATTTAATGTGTAAAATATCTCCTATACCCTTCACTTGAGGTGTCTCTTGAGCATAAAGATTCTCCTCCTATGTTATCTTGAACAAGGCTTCAAAAATACTGCAAAAGGCATTCAATCACTAGTCAATTCCAAAGCTTAAACCTTTGATAATGCCTTGTACTCTTTTGTGCTCTTTAAGCTTGTATCAATTAATTGAATTTCTCTATTTGTATGCGCAGATAACACCTTATATTCTTATTTCCATTTTTATTGTATAGACTTTCATAGATCAACCTCAGTTCTTTAATTATTTTTTATAAGATTATGCTGATGGGACTCAAGTAATTTTCCTCCTGGTTTGGAGTAGATAACAAGTGTGGAGTGGTATAGGAAGGTTATATTTTGATTTGGAGTCAGTGGTATGACTAATATCTTGCGGTAGTTTTTGGCTTGGATGATCCTTTGATTTAGTTGTGTGGGTGTCGAGATAGTATCAGTATGTTATGGTTCAGATTTGCATGCATGAGGTTTTTTTAGTTTAGTTAGAGTTCGGTTGATGCTTGAGGTTGAGTTTTTATAATTTAGGAGTTAAGTGAAAGAGTTGGTTAAACAATTTATACCTGTGGAAAAATCCCTTAGAAGTTCTCTCTCTTTTTAAAGGTTATCTGAGAAGTCATGTTTGGGGCATGCAGGCTGGGTGCCTCATCCTTTAAAGATTTTAAGATCTTTCAATCAGTTGACTTTCGAGGACCAAAGTCCTTTTAGGAGTGGATATTGTAATGACCCTCCAGGTCATTTTTCATATTTCTACTTATTTTTTTGGTTAGAACTTTTCCATAAATGCCCCAAGTCATTATGGCTTGTTAGAACTGATAGTTCAATTACATGATAGTTCATTTGGTTTTGAGAGCTAATTCTTCATTAGAAATCTTCACTGGTTCCAAATGGCCACTGAGAAAATACTTTAATAAAACAATCTCGAAAGTAAATTCTGACTGAGCCAACACTTTTTATTTTGCTCCTATTGCAAGGGAAAATTTAAAAGAAGGGAGTGGGACCAATATTTGGGCGAAAAAACCTAGGATGGAAAATAGAACTTCTCCATCACGTATACAAAATCAAATTTAGTATGGTCATATAGTTCATTTGCCTATTTCAAATTTTGAATGAATCCTTGGGCATTAGCTTAAACTTGGAAAGTTATCCAAGTTCCAGCTAAGTTTGGGTGCATGGGTGATTGCTTTTGGACATGTAGAGATTGTAGTGAGATTGCACTATATGTGTGGTGATCACCATACTTCCTTCTAAGGCTAGGGTGTGTGATTGTACTCCTATGCATGCGATTGTCACACCTAATGACCCAAAAGGGGTGTAAAAAGATCCCTAAAGTCGCGAATTACGCCATTTCCACTCATCTCTTGAGATCCAAAAACCATAGGGAGTATGATAACTTAAAATTCAAATCCATGGGTGACTTGAGAGGTTGATTAATATCTATTTTCACTATTATCTTCCAATTTGAGGTAGAATTTCATCCTTTTCTTGATAAATTTTCTTGGTTCTTGACCAAAACCCCAAATAACTTTAGGTATTTATTATAGCCCCCAAATCATATTTGTTTTCACCCATTCTTGATGGTTATGATTCCTTGATCTTGCATGAATACTGGGTGGGTCTTAAAAATATGTGTTTCATAAGTGGGACCCACATAGGGTTTTTCAGTGTGATTTTTGGACCCGCAGTGCAATGGTGAATCATGGTGTCATTATTCTTGTTTCGATGAGTAGATTATGATTTTGATAACATGATGAGATTTTGGGATCATGAAGTGAAGATGAATGTTTGGTGAATGATTTAAGGATTTATGGTTTGGCTTCGAGGTATGCTTGTTCCAGTTCTTCTTCATAAGTTGATGCATGCAATATATTCTATGTGGGTGTGAATATTAAGATTATATTAGGTAGAATGACATAGTTTTGATTATTAATGTTTGGGGATTATATGAAGGTTTTTGACCGATAAGGTTAAATGGTTATTACACTTGTAGAATCATATTGCCTTCTCCATATATTGAACTTATTCATAGAATGGATATGATATGATGCTTGGTTTGGGATTTGGTTTAAGCATTGGAAGCATGGTTAGTTTGACTAACCTTATTTGGACCATTCTAGTGATATTGAAATCATAATTTAGGTGGAGTTGACTTAATTGTTCATGTTCTAGGAAAAATTCTTATCTTAGGATTAATGATGACTTATGTACCACCTAGAAGTCAATTTAGCTACCTTATCCTAGTCCAGGGGATAAATTGATTAAATATGAAATTTGGGGATTAGAAGTTAGCTCTTCCTGTCCAGCTTAGGCCAAGACTTGTATTATCCTATATGGACTTATTTATAGGTGTTCGGTATAGTGGAGACTAATAAGCCTTTATTGTATGGTCACTTCTCATCATGGTGAATTATGTTGGTATATTCCTGTATAGTGATTAATGGCTTATGGCCATGATATTCTTCATAGATATGATATTTTGCCTATAGACATGATATTTCTCATAGATATGATAATTGGCCCATAATCATGATGTTTCTCAAAGATGTGATATTTGTTCTAATGAGATGATATTCCTCATAGACGTGATATATGTCCTATTGAGATGATATTCCACGTAGATGTAATATTTGGCCTATAGATATGATATTCCTCATAGATGTCATATTTGGACTATAGATATGATATTCTTTATATTTATGCCATGACTTATAGAGATGAGATGCCTCCTAGATGTGAGACACTTATTGATATTATGTCTCTTAGATGTGAGATGCGTATTAATATGGTATTCTTCCTAGATATGAGATGCCTTATTGATATAGTATGCCTCATAGACAAGAGATGTCTCCTTTATGTGAGATGATTAAGATCTACTTCATAGCTTATAGAGATATTATGCCTCATAAATACACTATGGCTTATATATATGAGATGATTTATAGATGTGAGCATTGATATGTATTTGGATATGCATGTGGGCCAAATGTTGTTATTATGATATTGTAACTATTTTGGACACATTATTGGACCCAATCCATGTTATGATATAAGTTGTCCATCCAGGAAGCATTTATCCTTGTATTGGATGTGTTGTAATTTATTGATATATTAATTCTTATGGTGCCATTTGAATACTTGTGATTCCATGCATAGATTCGGTACATTCTTGATCGTTGCATCGATGATTGATACGATTCTAATTAGATGATAATCTTATTCCTATTGTTACTACATAAGGATTAAAGCCCACTTTCAACCTTAAAAAGGGATTTATACATAATACTAAATGTTTGTCTTAATGAACAACTTATACATAAAAGAAATTAATAATGATGTTTTAAAGTCTTGACCAAGATATATTCCGTTTGATGATTTGGTACTACTAATTACTCTGGCTATGAGAGATTCCCACCCTTTCAACACTTTTATAATGATTTAGTTCGGAAGTTACCTTTAGGAAATGGACTTACGAATTTACACTCTTTTTAGCTATGATTTGAGTTTGTACACCAATTATATCTAAATACATATCTCTCTAATATAGGAAAGAGGAAGATGCAATATTGATCATATAAATTTTGGCTATAAACCTGATGATTGGTTTTAGGATTTATGTTATATATGTGTTTTGATGATTATGATAAAACTTATTATATACCTGACAAGGTCGGAGGACGACTATTATGATATGCTTATATACCCGGCAATATCAAAGGACATTATGATGATATATTGATACCCGACAAGGCCATAGGATGATTATCTTAATATACATAATAAGGTCAAAGGATTATTATACTGATGTACCTATATGTACATCTACTTGTTGGAGTTCACTAGCCTGATATATTGCAATTATATACCCGATAAAGCAGGAGGGTGTTTATGATGATAATGGTGGTTATGATGATTATGATGGCTAAAATAATTCTAATTAGGGTATTATGCATTGTGTTGCATTCATTCTTTCATGCGCATCGCCTATCACTAGTATGTACCTGTATATATCAGACTATATGGGGGGAGGGTCGCATAGGCATTATTGATGACCAAAACTTGTAGTGTGTTGTATGTTTATTGAACCTTCTGATCCTGGGGCAGTGGAGGCATATGATAGGCTCGGCTAGGTATTTGGTTGTTCGAACTAGCTTGTTACTTGTGTTCTTATTGATATTGTTATTTTCTCTTTTATGATTATTATAATAGGTATTTTATGATTGATTGGCTATTGATTCAGTACCAATATTGGAGTTATGACTCTCGTCTCTTCTATCTTATGATTTTATTATTATGCATGACTAGCTCATGATTAGACATATGGATTAGAAACCCTGCATATTCTAGCACTAGTTCCTACTATGATTATGAGGTCTTAAAATGCTATTCTGGTGATGTAGGCTATACTTTAAGTTTATCTAATAAATATTTATTTATATATCTAGCTATATATAGCTATGGTGTTACCATATGTTCCTTCCTTTTTGTTTATTCTGATTGTATATTCATTCCTTGACCTTGTGTACATACATATATACATATATATATATCTACCTTCGACTTATATTTTATATATTGGTTAGTGATATACGGTATAGTATTGAAATTCCTAAGCATGACTTGAATAAGAAAGTGCATCCAGGATATTTCAATAGCCTTATTATGCTAGTTTAGTGGCTATGAGTAGAGTAGTTTCCCTTACTATCTCACTAGCTTTATTATATTATAACTGGATATTCAGGTGTATTTTCTGTTTATATGTTATGAATATCTATTTTTATCTTTGGAGCTCAGTCGGTAGTTTCCTACTAAGAACCACGTGTTTGGTACTCATAATAAACTTTTGTAGCCTGCAGATCATAGTATGGGTTAACACCGTTAATGTGTGCATCATATGACTCAACCATAGTTTGGAGATTTAGAGTGAGTTCCTAATGTTCAAAATATTACTTTCCTCCCTCTTATGTACTAGACTAGTCTCTTTGTTATATTTAGAGATGGGTTGTATCGGTATATTCATTTGTACTTCACATTGAAATCATTTTATGGTGAAGCTATTGTATTGATGCCACCATGTTTTGGGACTAGGTTATGTAATTGATCTTTTATTTCCTATATTCTACTTTTTTTGGTTTATCTAGTTATGTAATCCATTAATAGCCATTCTGGACTACAACTTTGGCTTACTTACCGGTGGGTTATAGTAGGCGCCATCATGACTTAAGAGACTGGGCTGTTACATGGATTGGTTATAAATTGAGTTATTTTCCATGATTTTGGGAATTTTTTATCTTTCCCCTAGAGAGATAAATCCTAAAATAGATAGAGAGCTTATAATTGAAGCATACGGGTTCTTGGGGAGCCAAATTAACATCCATTTATTGATTCTCCTACAAATTTAAGGTAATAATCCTCTAAATTCATGGTTGAATTTTTTGATTTATTTTCTCAAAATCTGAAAACCTTTAGGGCTTGATTTTATCCCCAAATTAGCTTGGTTTTCACCCATTTATAAGGGTAATCATTCCTTGAGATTGATATTATATTGGGTTGGTATCAGAAACGTGATTTCCGTAAGTGGGACATAAATGGTTTTCTTGAGGTGACTTTTGAACCCAAAGAATAATGGGGAATTATGGGTATAGAAATTCTTGTATTGATGAGTATAAGGTGTTTTTTACAGCTGACATATTGAGGAGGCTTCTTGAAAGAAAAAAGCGAAGGTTTAGTGGTTTGTTGAGCTTTTTTTGGTGTCGAGGTAGGATAGGTTTATCCCTTGTTAGATTATGCTACGTCATTGTATATTTGTGATATCTTGTTTGATTTGGATGGGTTTTATGTGTTGGATTGATGAAATACGAAACTTGAGTTAGTTGGATTGTTTAGGCTAAATTTAAACTGTAGAGTGGGAATCCTTATCTTATTCCTCATATCTTAGGTGAATTAGACTTCATTACTCATGTTTATCATAAGAATACCTTAGATGGCTCATGACTAACTAAAATTCCTGGGTAATCATGTTTAGGGTATGTTCGGCCTTAGTTGCTTACATTAATAGAGGTTGCCTTAGTTCCTACTTAAATTAGTTTAAGTGCTTGAGGAGAATCTCTTCCTTAGGATTAATGGTTACTTGTTATACATTTAAGAGTTGATTTAGATACCATAGCCTAGTCAGGGGAAGTGTTTAAATTCAAATGTATTTCAGGAAGTTAGAAGTAGGCTGTTTGACCTACCATAGTTCATGATTGTTAAATATATATATTGAGACCTTTATACGCTTATTAATTCTTAAAGAATACCATTTTTAGGCAATGTTGAGGAACCTTGGTACATATTGGTAATGATGAATGATGTTAGAAGTAATTCCTAAATGATTATCCCATATGTATGATTTATTGGTTAAGCTTATGATGAGCTATTGACTTTGATATTTTTGTGGCTATTGATTGGCTATAAAATATACTATTGAATGAACCCTTGACTATGATATTTCCTAAGCCATAAATTATGTTATTAACTGTGCTATGAACAAGTTATAGATTATGCCATGGATTAGTTAATGCTCAAGCTAGTGATAAGATGTCTTTTATGATAATAATAATCCTTTAAATATATTATTTAGAAGTCATTTATCATTATATTACTTATGATTATGATCATACAAAACAATTAAGCTAGTAATCATGTTAGAAAACATCTTTATTAATGACATTAGCAATTGTGTTATTATTTATGCTAGAAGTCATAATTATTGATTATATGAGAATTTGGTCCATCAATTATGTTAGAAATCATGATGCAATATTGTGTTGGCACTTATGACATTAATATTGATACCTGGCAAAGCTGGAGGATCGTATGAGGATATGATAATACCCGATAAGGACGGAGGATATTATGATGATATCATAATACTTATCAAGGACGGAGTACATTACAATGATATATTAATACCCGAAAATACTATAGGATATTATGAAGATATATTGATACTCGACAAAGATAAAGGATGGTTATGATGGTACATTGATATCCGTCAAGGACGAAGGATGATTATATTGATGTGCCTATGTGTACATCTACTAGTTCAAGTCTGGATAGCCTTATGTTTGTAAATTATATGTATATGTATATACTTATGTGTAATTTGGTGATGTTGATAATAAGGATGCCGGTTTTAGACCAAAAGTGTGAATTTTTTATTAAATGGTATAGTTGATGATTAGTGCTAAATAAGGAATGGTGGTGGATAATTGTTTAAGTTTCTAGTAATGAATAGTGATAAATAAGGTTTGGTTGGTAATGATGGTTATTAATAAGGGATGACTAATAATAAATAATGCTAGTGGTAATTGATTGTTATCTATCAAATGGTAATTAGTGGCTATATGGTAAATAGTTGTTGAATGAAGATTCCATGTTATATGAGATTAGCTAATTAGAGAGGGTTATTTAGTAAATAGTGACTAGTGTATATTGATGCCAAGATTGTTCAAAGATAATACTATTATGGAATGTTAATACATTGTCCAATGTTGGTGAATTGTGAAAGACTAGTAAATGATCAGTTGATGATAATTATGGAATGGAGGTTATATGAAACACCTTGGTTTCCTTAGAAAATTACCTAGAATTCCAATCTCTAAACCCAATACGACTCATGCGTATGATCCATATGTTGGGGTATAAATAGTATGGTCCAGTCGTATACTGACCAGTGTTTGTTGGTAGGATGGATTTTTGCTACTGTAATGGGTATTACTTAGGGGTACAAGTCATATTGGTGGTTATGGATCATTTTGTTCCTTAACTTAATCTTAGACTTGGTTACTTAGGTTGGATCTAAGTACGAGTGGCCCACTATAAGCCATAATCCCAGGTATGAGTCCTACCCAAGACTGATATAGTAGAGAGTGTTTAAATCTTTCTTGGGTTTAAATCTTCCTGGTGTACGAATCGTATACTATCAATATGTCTTGTTTGGATGATTCCTTTGCTAGACCGTATTGGATCCAAGGGCTGAGGATAAGATATGAGTGGAGGATACCAATTGTATTGGATGGGTACGACTCGTATGGGGCAGTCGTATCCTTGCGATGGGATTTAGGTGCAACTTAAGAGGAGGTATTTTGGATAGTTCCCTACTTATTCTAATAAGGCCCCACGACTTCTAACCTACTTGGGAGGTTATTTACCTTATTATTCCATTCATTAACACTTAGAGACTTTTCTAAAACACTTGATAATTCTAACAAAAGCTTTTGGGCAAGGAAAGCTAAGGTTTTAACTAAAGGATCAATTTGGGGCTTGCCTTAGTGATTTCTTTCTGTCATCATCTTGATTTAAGGCATGTTTTCCCCACAGTGTTAATTCTAACTAAAGGATTGATTTTGTGATTTTCTTCATGATTTCATTAATTGTATTATTTTGGTTTTCAAATATGAATTGGGGATTTTGATATTAAATGCTTGGTTATGGTTTCCTATGGTTTTAATTATGCTTTTATATGCACTAATGGTTGTTTTATATTATTGGATTTCATGGGAATAGTTTAATGGTAATTAAAATTGGTTTTGGTCATATTATGCCCCCAATGTGTTTGACAAAATATTTGTAAAGATATGTTCATTGCATTGGCTACTTTTAGTGGAAATCTTGCTTGTTTTAAAACATGGCAAAGGAATTATACATGGTTTAAATTATTTTCAATGGGAAATGACTAATGGTTATGATTAAGGGGAAAATGGAATACCCTAAGTGGTTTAACATGGTAAATGGAAGGGCAATTGAAAGTCCCCTTAAAAAGATACATGTTTGGCTATGGATAATACTTAAAAGTAAGGACTAGTAAGATAATACCAATATCAATGGCCTTGGTTAGTAAATGGATATTGGTTTGGTTATTTTAAATTGGTTTAAATTGGGCAATAATTATGGGAGGTGTAGCTAAGCTGTGGAAGGTGGAGGTGCCGGGGGAACGAAATTGGAAACTCATATTTGATGATATAAGGTTGGTCTTGGTGATCGTGTGCATAATATCACACTATATTTTAGGGGATGCACTAGTCATCCCAAGGTTTTCTTCCCTGGTCGTGCGACTACATACATTGGGGCCCTTTCAGCAAGGGGAGTTGAACTTATATAGACCATGTGTGAATTAGGACGGCAATGCTACATATCCCATTTAAAGGTTTTAAAGGCAAGCTAAACCTGGTCCCTTTTTCTGGCATGGTTATACGTATGTATGTATTATTTTATGCATATGGATTGTTTTACTTAGTTTTATAATTCACATTATTGTATCATTATCCTGAGATCATGCTAGAGGTCACTCACTAACCACATCCACTGGCAGCTGTATACCCACGCTATGAAGAAACCAACTATTCTACTCCTTCTACATAGAGATTGACTCGGGATCAGCACTTAGATTGAAGTGGTGGAGCTTCCATCCTTTTAGAAGGCTCCACTTTATATTATGGATATTTCTAGATACTTTGATTTTATTTTGGATATTGGTTTTGGCTATGGTTGGAGACATGTCCCAACCAAATTTCATTACTCTTTTGGTTAGATGCTTTGTGGAACTTCTATGGCTTAGAATGGGCTGGATCTATATTGGTTTAAACCTTGGCATTGGGATAAGCTGGGAGGCTAGAATCATCAGACATAATTTCTCACTGTTCCATCATATGTCATTTTGGGACTAATATATTATGTTTTGGAACATCTTTTGTTGTATCCTAGTTTATGGACCATATTTTGGTATGGTTTGATTATTTGTATGAGATGGTTGGACTCACTTGGGTCGGTCACAGTTGTGATCTATTTGCAAAATCTTTGTGTAAATCTATTACATTGTCTTAATACATGCTCGAAATTCAGCCAACTTAGGGCAGAAGACTGGAGGTTGGGTTTGGTAACAAGGATGGTCTCCGATCCTGGTCATACATGGGTTTTTATTACGATAAGTCCCCATGGTAGGTCATGTGAAGTTGGTATTAGATCCTAGGTTCATGGTCAAATTGTAGTTTACAAAGATGTGTCGAGTAAAGTCTCTTTTAAGGGTGTGTAGCACACCAAACTCATAAGAGAGAGGTTACAAGGAATTTAGTAATGTTTTACTTTCTCTGTATTCTATTTTAAAGCTTGGAGTCTCAGTCCTAGAATCTTCTCTAATCCTTGTTTGTTCATTTTTAAGATCATGCCTCATAAATCTAGAATACAAGGAAGTTCTTCTATCCCATTTGAGGGTAATGCTGAAGGGGTGCATTCTTTTTCTGGGGTTCATCTGCGATCTCACGGTCCTATCCCTAAAGTTTTGGATTTTCACCAATTGCTAGTAGTCCTTTTCAAGGCAAGGTAACTAATGCAGAATTCTATCAGTCTATTAATACTATAGCTAAATTGGTTACTGCTTAGGCTGAGCGGGATGTGTTTGGTTCTTTATCTGTTGAGGCCAAAAAAGTTGGCCAATTTATGAACATAAGTATCCCACTTTTTCTTAATTAAAGGTGGAGGTGGATCCACTGGGCTTCTTGGATGAAATGGAAAAAATATTCTGGGAGATGCAGGTTACCAATATGGAGAGGGTAAACTTTATAGCTTATTTTCTCAAGGAGGTTGGATATCAGTAGTATGAAGAGTCGAATAGCAATAGAGGAGATATGAAGTAGTCATCCTTATGGGATTTCTTCTGTGGTGCTTTTTGGGATCGTTTCTTTTTGACAAAATTGAGAAAAGCAAAGATGAAGGAGTTTGTGAACCTCAAGTAGGGGAGAATGTCTTTTAAAGAATATGCCTTGAAGTTTCATCAATTGTCAAGGTATGTATTTGATTTAGTGGCTAACATATGGGCTAGAATGAGAAAGTTAGCTTCTGGGCTAAATCAAGATTTAATTTGGAGAGCAAGACTGCTTTTTTGATTAAAGATTTGGACATTAATATGTTGACTATTCATATGCAGTAGGTAGAGGATGAGAAGAGGAAGTATGTAGAGTTTAGAGATATGCAGGGTAAAAGAAGTAGGTTTTTTGATTAGGGAGGTGGTTAGTCTCAGGAGGTCGAGATGATGGAAAATAAAAGAAAAAAAGGGGGATTTCTAGTTCCTACGCTTCTACTAGTACTCCTTACTAGTCGGGTAACAGGCGTCATTATAGTAGTGATAATTTTCGGACGCAGGGTATCCAATCTCAGGCAAGCGGAGGTGTTTCCAGGCAGGCCATCGACTTAAGATCTGTCCAATTAATAAGGTTGATATAGGGGCGAATAAAATTCCTGTGGCTTTATCTTCTACTCCTTTACCTAGTCGTGTTGCATCTACTTCTGTTACTGCTCCACGTTCTAGTATTGGTCGGAATAAGTTCTATGCTTTGGCATCTCGACAGGAATTTGAGGCATCACCTGATGCCATTTATCTAGTAACATATTATTTTCTTGATCTTGGTTCCACTCTCTCCTATGTGACTCCTTATGTGACTGTATTTTTTTGTGATGATCCAAAAGTTATTTCAGATCTTTTTTTTATTTCTACCCTAGTAGGTGACTCAGTTATATCTAAGAGAGTCTATGGGGGTATTTGTTGGTGGCAAGCAGACATTGGTGTATCTATTTAAGTTAGATATGGTAGATTTCGATGATATTCTGGGTACGGATTGGTTTTACTCTTGTTATGCATCCTTGGATTGTCGAACCCGTAAGGTTATCCTTAGGTTACCCGGTGAACCAATTATAGAGTGGGAGGTATTTCTTTGGCTCCTAAAGGAAGGTTTATTTCTTATCTTAGATCTCGTAGTTTAATCTCTAAAGGTTATCTTTTTTACTTGTCTGGGTTAAAGATTCTAACTTAGAAGGCCCTTCTTTTCAGTCAGTTCCAATGGTTAATAAGTTTCCAGAGGTTTTTTTGTATAACCTTCCTGGTGTTCCTATGGATAAGAAAATAGAGTTTGGTATAGATCTAATTCCAAACACTCGTCTAATTTCTATTCCTCCATATAGAATGGCCCCGGCTGAGTTAAGAGATTGACATTTGTCTAATTTTTATTCCTCTATATAGAATGGCTCCGATTAAGTTAAGTGAGCTCAAAGAGAAACTTATGTATCTTTTGGATAAGGATTTTATTTGTCCTAGTGTATCTTCTTGGGGTGCACCAGTGTTGTTTGTTAAGAAAAAGGATTGTTCCCTTCGAATATGCATTTACTATAGGCAGTTAAACAAGGTGATGATCAAGAACAAGAATCCTCTTCTAAGGATAGGTGATCTGTTTGACTAGTTTCAAGGTGCCAAGTTATTTTCTAAGAAAGATCTTCGTTCTGGGTACCATCAGCTAAAGATTAGGGAGGAGGATATCCCTAAGACTACTTTTTGTAATTGGTATGGGCACTTTGACTTATTGGTAATGTCATTTGAGTTGACTAATACTCTAGCGGCATTTATGGATTTGATGAAAAATGATTTTTGTTAGTGTTTGGATCTCTTCGTTATTGTGTTTATTGATGAAATTATGGTATATTCAAAGAGCAAGGTAGATAATGCTAATCACCTTCATGTGGTGTTGCAGACCTTAAGGAAACAACAGTGGTATGCTAAGTTCTCTAAGTATGAGTTTTTGTTGAAGGCAGTAATTTTCTTGGGTAATATTATTTCTATTAAGGGGATTATGGTGGATCTACAAAATGTTATTGTGGTGAAGAAGTGGCCTAGACCCACTACTCCATTCGATATTCGAAGCTTCTTAGGTTTATCCAGGTATTATTCGTGGTTTATGGAAAACGTTTTATCGATAGCTGCTCCTTTGCCTAAGTTAACTCAGAAGAAGGTCAAGTTTTCCTGGTCAGATGCTTGTGAAGGGTGTTTTGAGAAGTTAAGGGATAAGTTAACTTCGGATCCAATACAGACTTTGACAGAATACAATGAGGGGTTCTGGTTTATTGTGATGTTTCTTGGGTAGGTCTTGGTTGTGTGTTGATGCAACAAGGGAATGTAATTACCTGTGCTTCCAGGCAGTTAAAGGTCCATGAGAGGAATTATCCTACTTATGATTTGGAGCTTTTGGCAGTTGTGTTTTCTTGAAAATATGGCAGCATTATTTATATTGTGTTTACGTGGATATCTTTTTTGATCACTAGAGTCTACAGTATGAGTTCACCCAGAAAGAGCTTAATCTCAGGTAGAGGAGATGGCTTGATCTTCTCAAGGATTATGATATGAGTCTTCACTATCACCGAGGTAAGGCTAATATGGTAGCTGATACTCTTAACAGGTTATCCATAGGGAGTTTGGCTCATGTGGAAGAATGAAAAAGGGAATTAGTGAAAGACATTTACCGCTTAGCCAATCTTGGAGTTCACCTTTTGGACTCCAAGGATGGTGGCGTGCTAGTGCAAGAAGTGGTTCGATCATTCCTCGATGCGAAGATTAAGAAGAAGTAAGTGTGGGATCCTGTCTTGATAAAAATAAAGAGTGATATTGATGGGAAAAAGGTAGTGGCATTTGAGACTGGTGGTGATGTTACTTTATTGTACTAAGGGAGGTTGTGTGCTCCTGATTTTGATGGTTTTTGACAAAGAATTTTGGCTGAGAAGAATGAATCAAGCTATATTGTTTATCCCTACTCAGCTAAGATATATCATGATCTCAACGAGATCTATTAGTAGAATGGAATGAAGAAGGATGTGGCTGATTTTGTGGCCAAGTGCTGGTGTGTCAATAGGTTAAGGTTGAGTACATGAGGCCAGAAGAGTTGTAGCAAGAAATTAATTTGCTCAAATGGAAGTGGGAAGTGATTAATATAGACTTCATTACCATTCTTCCTCAGTCTTGGAATCAATATAATTTTATTTGGATCATAATGGATATATGACTAAGTCTGTGTACTTTTTGAAAGTACGAACTACCTTCTCAGTGGAGAATTATGCAAACCTCTATGTTCAGGAGATTGTGAAGCTACATGGGGTGTTTATTTCGATTATTTTTTATCTTGGTACAGTGTTTAAATCTTACTTTTTGTGGTCTTTTCAGAAAGGGTTGGGGACTAAACTGAGTCTGAGTACTGCTTTCCATCCACAGACGAATGGGCAAACGGAGAGAACTATTCATACATTGGAGGATATGCTTCAAGTTTGTGGGATTGATTATGGCGGCAATTGGGTTGAGCATCGAACTTTGGCAGAGTTTACTTACAACCCTAGCTAGCATTCTAGTATTATTATGTCCCTTTTTGAGGCATTATATGGTAGGAGGTGTAGATCTCTTATTAGTTGGTTTGAGCTTTGTGAGGTAGGTATGTTTGGTCCCAATTTGGTTTAGCAGGCAATGATGAAGATGAAGGTGATTTGGGAGAGGCTTAAGGCCACCTAATGTCTCCAAAAAGTCCTATGTAGATGTTAGGCATAGAGACTTAAAATTTGAGGTTGAGGATAAGGTTTTCCTCAAGGTATCTCCCATGAAGGGAGTAATGCAGGTTTGCAAGAAGGGGAAGCTCAGTCCCCGATATATGGGTCCTTAGGAGATTTATCAAAAAGGTGGTAATATTGCTTATGAACTGAAGTTGCCTTCTAGCTTGAGCTTTGTTGATTCAGTCTTTCGTGTTTCCTAGTTGAGGAAGTGTATTAGTGATCTTACTTAGGTTATTCCTTTGGAAGGACTGGGTATCATGGATTCTTTGTCTTATGAAAAAGTCCCAATTGAGATCTTGGATAGGCAGGTTCGTCGGTTGTGTTCAAAGGATGTGGCTTCGGTTAAGGTTCTTTGGAGGAACCACAAGGTGGAAGAAGATACATAGAAAGTGGAAGAGTACACGAAGTCCAAATATCCATATTTATTTTTTTCTCCTAGGATTTGTACGGATGGTATGTGTGTTAAACACATATTTACTTTCAGAGTTTGTTAAAGGAAAGATTAATATCTTTGCCTCTTTGTCTTCAAACTTTGTTAAAGATTAGGAATATGTTTGATAATGCAAAAGACATATGCATGTAGTTATCCCTGCCTTATCCATCATTCAAGGATGAATGTTCTGAGTGGGGGAGACTGAAACACCTTGGTTTCTAAACCATAGAAGATTACCTGGAATTCTATTCTCTGTACCCAATAGGACTCATGGGTATGACCAGTGTTTGTTGGTGGGATGTATTTTGGTTACTGGAAGGGGTAAGACTTAAGGGTATGAGTCATATTATTTGTTACAGATTATTTGGTTCCTTAATCTTAGACTTGGTTACTTGGGTTTTATCTAAGCATGATTGGCTCACCATAAGTCGTAAGCTAGGGTACGAGTCATACCTAGGACTCCTACGGTGGATAGTATCTAAATCTTCCATGCATTTAAATCTATCAAGGGTGAAGATAAAGGGTACAGATCTTAGGTTGTTAATACAACTTGGTTGGATGAGTCATATGCTAGATAGTGTTGGATCCAAGGGTTGAGTCTAGGATACGAGTGGAGGATACCAATCGTATTGGATGGGTACAACTCGTATACGACAGTAGTATCCCTATGATGGAATTTTTGTGCAACTTAAGTTGGGGTATTCTGAACATATTCCCCACTTATCCTAATAAGGCCCCATGACTTATAACTTTCTTGGGAGGTTATTTACTCTATTAATCTATTTATTAACATCTAGGAACTTTTGGGATAGGGGAGGTAGAGTTTCAACTAAAGGATCAATTTGGGTCTTCTTTTGGTGATTTCTTTCTGTCATCATCTTGATTTAAGATGTTATCTTCCCTCTTTGTTAATTCTAACTAAAGACATGGTTTTGTGAATGTTTTCATGATTTCATTAATTGTATGATTTTGGTTTTCAAATATGAATTGGGGGTTTTGATATTAAGTGCTTTGTTATGGTTTCCCACAGTTTTAATTATGCTTTTATAGGCATTAATGGTGGTTTTGGATAATTGGATTACACGAGAATGGTTTAATGGTAATTGGAATTGGTTTTTCTTATATTATTCCCCCAATGTGTTTGACAAAATGCTTTTAATGATATATTCATTGCATTGACTACTTTTAATGGAACTCTTGCTTGTTTTAAAACTTGGTGAGAGAATTATGCATGGTTTAAATGGTTTGGAGTGGTAAATGGCTAATGGTTATGCTTGAGGGGCACATGGAATCCCCCAAGTGGTTTAATATGGTAAATAGAGCTACACTTAAAAGTCCCCTTAAACCTATACATGGTTGGCTATGCATAATACTTGCACGCAAGGAGTGGTAAAATGATACTAATATTAATGGCCTTGGGTAATAAATCGATAATGGTTTGGTTATTTGGAAATATGTTTTAATTGGGCAATAATGGAAGGAGGTGTAGCTAAGCTATGGAAGGTGGAGGTCCCAGGAGGACGAAAATTAGAAACTCATATTTGCTGATATGAGGTTGGTCTTGGTGACCGTATACAGGATGTCACGCTATATTTTAGGGGATGTACTAATCATCCCAAGGTTTTTTTCCCTGGTCTTGCGGCTACATGCACTAGGGCACTTTCAGAAGGGGGAACCCATATAGCCAGTGGGTAGTTTAGGATGGCAAAGCTGCATAGGCTAGTTAATGGTTTTAAAGTAATGCAAAACCCAGTCCCTTTTCCCAGCATAGTTATATATATATATATATATATAAATGGTTGTGTGCATATGGATGATTTTACTTAGTTTTATAAATGTCATTATTTTATCCTTACCTTGAGATAATGCTAGCAGTCACTCGCTAACCCCATCTACTGGTGGATGTATACCCACACCATGCAGGAATCGATCGTTCTATTCCTCCTACTTAGTGATTGACTTGAGATTAATATTTGGACTAAAGTGTAAGCTTCCATCATTTTGGAAGCCTCCATTTCATGTTATGGATATTTTTAGAAACTTTGATTTTATTTTGGATATTGATTTTGGCTATGGTTAGGGGCATGTCCCAATTGAATTCCATTACTCTTTTTTTTAGCGGCTTTGTGGTAATTCTATGGGCTGGAATAGGTAGGATCAGTATTGGTGTCAGCCTTTGTATTGGAATAAGCTAGGAGGCTGGCATCATCTGATATAATTTCTCACTTATCCATCATATTTCATTTTGGGACTAAGTATATTATGTTTTGGAACATCTTTGGTTATGGACTGGTTTAGTGCCCGTGTTTTTATACGGTTCGGTATGGTTGGATTATTGGTATTCAATAGTTTGAGTTAGTTTGGTCAATCATGGTTGTGATCTATTCCCAGAGTCTTTATGTGAGCTATTATGTTGTCTAGATAAATACTTGAAATTCAACCAACTTAGGGTAGGCGGCTTGAGGTTGTCTTGGTAACGGGGGTTGTCACCAATCCTGGTCGGACTTGGGACACCCATTACGAAAAGGCTTGAAGGTGTGTCATGTCATTATATGACAAAGAAAGTTATATATAATTTGGGTTGAGAGCTTTATTCTTCTCTTTATTATACTCTCCAGACGTATGGGAGGCTGTGATGAGTCCTTTACTTTTCTGCACCAATTGGCGCACGGGAGCCAATTTTGTAGTTGTGGTTGCTTGCATTAATGCTTTATGGTGTGTTATTATTCTTAATTATTTACCTATTATGCACAATGGTATTTGCATGTGTTAATGCCTTATTTTATCTTGTTATTCCAATTTAATTACTTATTATGTATATTGATGTGGGAGATGATTCAGGTTTGTTTCTATAACTTGACTTAGTTATGTTATCTTGCATTTTATCATACTTATATCATGATTTAGATCCGTCGGCCAATGATGCATTCTAAGTACCAATTGTTTTGGTACTCATACTACACTTCTATACTTTTTTTGTGCAGATCCGTGTACTAGTTGTCATTATTGATCGTTGTTCAAGTAATGAATGATTTTCAAAGATAGGGTGGGATCTTGGAGTTCGAGTCACCTTTTTCCATCTATCTTTATTTTTAGTCTTTTGTTTCGATACAGATGTATCGAATATTCTATATTTTAAGTTGTATTGATACTATTAGATGCTCTTGTACTGGATCTACAAGGTCATGGGATTGGTATCTTGTATTGACTGTTAATTCTATTTCGAACCCCTTGTTTATCTATAAATTGTGTTCTTGAATTTTGACTATGTTGGGCAAATCTCGCCGAATTAACCCATTGCATTAGCTTCAGGTTATGGTTTGATTTACCTACTGTAAGATTTTGTAAGTTCCATCATGACTCATAAATCAGGTTGTGATAAATGGCAGGGCTAAGAAAAGGGGATTAAGGGCAATACCTATCAAAGGTGAAGACTAGGCAACCAAAGGATTGACGAGGAAAAGGAATCTGTCCCCTTCCCCCATAATAAGATTCTCTAGAGTTAGCTTATGAGAAGGATATAGAGTTTGAGTAGGAATAAATATTGGTCCCTTAAAACATAGTTCCTATACAAAATGGAGCAACCTAGCTACCCCTAACTGAATGGCTGATTCAGTGGTGTTGGAATACTTAGCAGTTTGGTGGGCATCAATGCTACTCTTTTTATTCCAATATTTATATCCCCATCCCTACAATATATAGTTTTTGTGGCACCTACAATGTATCAGGGCTCACAAGCATGTGTGTGTCACCAATAGGTTTAGGTACTTTGACTAGTAATGACATATAATGATAATGGACTCTTTTGTAAGTTTCTAAAAATTAAACTCCCAGTATTTGAGGGTATATAGTCCATAAATGCCTTTAAGGTTATGTTCGATTATCATTAGCACCTACATAAGATGGGTATTGTTAAAACATATGGTGTGGAGTTTCTTTCTTTTTAGCTACAAGCCAAAGCAAGAAATGGTTGAGGTCATACATTGAGCGCAGGGCTGCCTTACCTTCACTAAATTTGGAATAGTTTTAAAAGATCTTTCTCAATAAGTGTGTTTCCTATTTTTATCTCAATCAAAAAAAGGTCGAATTAATAAGGTTAGAGCAAGGTAACATGTCTGTGGTGGACTATAAGGTCAAATGTTATGCCTTGCCATGTATGCTCTACAATTGATCCCTTTAGAGGAGGAACGAATCTGGTACTTTATAAAGAGTCTAAATTCAAAGATTTAGCTACTTAATTTGTCTGTAGATATGTATGGTAATTCTTTTGAGGATGTACTGGAATTTTCTAAGAAGGTGAAGCACTTGAAAAGAAGGGAGAGGTTAAAATTGAAGAGAAAAAGCCAAACCTCAGGCCAGTCAGCTATACATTCTCCACGGGTCGCAGTTCTTCTAATCCTTAGAATTATACTATGCTAATATCTTTAGGGGGCTCGTCTAGGGTCAACCGTCAATCTTCATGGACTGGCAGTTATACACCTTCATCCTTATTAGTTCATAGGCATGCTTTGGACATTAACTACAGCTAATAAAGGGGTTTGGGCCATATCAGAAGGTATTGTCCTAAGTTTTTATCAGTAGGTTAGTTGATTCAACAACTGGCTTCTGCTACTTTAGTTCTAGTGGGTCATGGTGGTGGAAAAAATTATAGGGTTCATCTAAAAGGTTCACATAGTGGACAAGATATCTGAAGGAGTGACAATAAAAGCAAATCGAATTGAAGGATAGGTTGGTAGAAATGCTGCTCATGGTTGTCCAGGTGGTCGTCAAGGTTTTGATAAAGCCCAACTTTATACTATTCCATCTCATCCTAAAGCGGAAGCTTCTAATATAAATTCCATAGGTATTATTCTTATTTATGATTGTATGGTTTTTGTAGTATTTTATCCTGGGTCTAGTTTCTACTATGTGTCTGTGAAGTTTATTTGGGTTGGGTCTTGGATTGTGAATTCCTCGATACTCCTATATATATGTCTACACCAGTAGGGGTGTCCATGTGTGTTGATTATATCTATAGATCTTGTCATTTGATGTTTATGTGCTATAAAACCCTTTCAGACTTACTTAT
Source organism: Capsicum annuum (assembly GCF_002878395.1). Classification (NCBI taxonomy): domain Eukaryota; kingdom Viridiplantae; phylum Streptophyta; class Magnoliopsida; order Solanales; family Solanaceae; genus Capsicum; species Capsicum annuum. The sequence goes on along the minus strand of NC_061118.1, from coordinate 28,787,728 downwards.
TCTAAATATGGAGTGGTTTGATATTTAATTAGTGATGACTTGGTTGTTTCCTTAACATGTTATTCTTGATTGTTATGCTAAAATAGTCACTTTAGTAATGCTCGAGATTGACAAGATAGAGTGGGAGGGTACTTTTAAGCCTACTTTTATGTGAATAGTGTCAGCCCTTTCTGCCCATAAACTAGTGAAGAGGATGTTTAGGGCATTTTTATCCTATATTAAGGATATAAATATATAGTACCTCCTATAACTTCTTGGTATCACTCCTAACCGTGATTTTTTTTTTATAGATAAAAATCTTGGAACTAGATTAATTTCTATCCTTCCCTATCATATGGAACCAACAGTGTTGAGGGAGTTGAAATCACAAATGTAGGAATTATCAAAAGTGGGTTTTATTTACCCAAGTGTTTCTTCTTAGGGTGCATGCCTATGTTGTTTGTAAACAAAAATATGATAGCATAAGGATGTTCACAGACTATTTCCAGTTGAATAAGGTAACCATTCACAACTAATATCCCTTTCCGGGGATAGATGGCCTATTTAATTAGCTATATGGGGATGAGGCATTTTTAAAATTGACTTGAGGCAAGGTTATCATTCTCTAAAATTATGTTAGAGGACATCCTAAATACTACTTTCCAAACTAGTTATGGGATCTAGGAGTTTCTAGTCATGTCTTTTGGCTTGACCAATTCCCTAGCTGCTTTTATGAGACTAATGAATGGGGTGTTTAGGTCATTTTTGGATTTGATCACCATTGTATTCATTGATCACATACTTTCTTACTCCAAAAGGGAAGAAGAGAATTTATCTCATTTGCGTACAGGGTTGGGATTTCTTAGGATAAGAAACTATATGGTAATTATTCCAAGTGTGAGTTTTATCTTTCTTTAGAGTCCTTGTCGGGGCAAGTGGTTTCTAGGGAGAGGGGATATGGTAAGCCCATAGAATGTTAAAATGGTTAAGAATTGTGCTAGGTCGATGAATATAATAAAAATTTATAGCTTTATGGGACTGGCCACTTATTATCATTGATTTTTAAGTGGTTTGTTGTCATTACCTTACATGTGACCCACTTTACACAAAAAGAAGTTCCATCTTTATGGGATTACAAATCTGGGGAGATCTTTCAAAAGCTTAAAACTTTGTTGCCTTCGACCCCAATCCTAACCTTGCCTATTGAATGTAAGGATTTCATTGTGTTTTTGTGATGCCTGATTATTGATTTTTGGTGTTATTTTGATGTATGACTAAAATATGATAACTTATTTATCAAAACCAAAGAAGCCTTGTGAAAAGATCTACCCCACCCTTGGTTAGAGTGTGGGACTATGGTGTTTTCTTTGAAAATTAGTGACATTATCTCTATAGCATAAAATGCAAAGTATTCGTTGACCATTATAGCTTGCATCATGTATTTCACCCAGAGGGATCTAGACTTAATATAAAAAAGGTGGAAGCAGTTGATCAAAGACTATGACATCTCAATCTTATATTACCCTAGTAAGGCCAATGTGACAATATACACACTAAGCGGAAAATAGTGAGCATAGGAAGGTTTGCATGGCTTGATGTGGCAAGGAAATTGTCAAGAGAGGTACAATCTTTGGCTAATAATTTTTTGATATTACAAGAGACTAGTGGAGGAAGTATGTTAGAACATGTGGAAGTTAGGTCCACATTCTATGACAAAATTGAAAACAAGTTATTTAAAGACAAGAAACTGAGCAGTGTTAAGAAAAGGTGTTATAGGGTAATGAGAGAAAGGTTATTCTTGGTGATGAGGGAGCATTGAGGATTCAGGGGTGCTTGTGTATACCTCGGGTAGGCAATTTCATATCAATTAGTCTTGAAGGGGATCACAACTCTATGCATATCATACATCTAAGAGACACCAAAATGTATAGAAACTTCAGGTAGCATTATTGTGGCAAAGAATAAAGCATAACATTGTGGATTTTTAAACCAAGTATAAAATATTCCAGCGGGTTAAATATGAACATCGAAAACTGAGCAATACATTTTAGAAAATGTCTATTCAAGAATGTAAATGGAAAAAGATAGCCATGGACTTTTTGGTTAGACTTCCTAAAACATTAATGAAGTACGACTCTATGGGTCATTATTGACCTGTTCACCAAGTTAACTTACTTTATTTAGGTAAGAGTAGATTATAATGCAGTAATGTTGTCCATGATCTATGTGATGGCGAATGTTAGTTCGTACATGGTACCAATTTCAATAGTGTCAAACAGAGGTACTAGTTCACCTGAAATTTTTATTAGTAATTTCATTCAATGTTAGGTTCTAGATTAGATTTAGGTACAATGTTTTATCAATAAACTGATAGCCATTTAGAGAGAACTATCCAAGTGTTTTAGGACATGGTTAGGGCTTGTGTTATGAACTTCAAAAGTTAGTGGAACAAATACTTACCATTGTGTAAATTTTCCTGCAAAAATAGCTACCACTTTAGTAATGATATGTCCTTTCAAAGCCTTATATGGTAGAAAGTGTAGGCATCCAATTGGGTATATTAATGTATTTGAAGCAAAGCACTGACATACTCAAGGATATGATTGAAAAGATTAGGCTCATACTATAAAAGCTTATAGTTGCTCAGAGCTGACAAAAGAGTACACAGACAATAAGGTAGGAGATATGAAGTATAAAAAGGGGAGAATATTCTCTTAAAAGTTCCATCCATGAAGGGTGTAAGTTAGTTTGGCAAGAAGGTGAAGTTGATTCTAAGATTCAATGGATACTTTGAGGTTTTAAAGGGAGTGGGATTAGTAGCATACTAGTTGGCGTTGCCTCCTATCATGTTCGATGTTCAACCCAGATTTTATGTTTCTATACTAAAGAAGCATCGTAGAGACGGTGATTAAATCATTCATTGGGGTCTCGGGATATTTTATAAAGAGTTATCTAATGATGATGTGAGGAATTAAGTACTAGGGTCATTCTATGTAGGAATCAAACTATTGTTGACAAAACTTGGAAGACAGAGGCATACATGCACAAAATTATCTACACTTGTTCATCAATCTAGGTATTCTTTTATTTCACTTGCTTAGGTATGTTAATATTCCTAACAATAATTTAGATATGAATTATTGTTAAATTGGTATCTAATTCAATGATCCAACTCATTGATATGCTAAGTTAGAAGGTGAAATTTACACCTAGTCTTTTGTTAAGTAATCTTGAAGAATTCAAGATTAGTCTATAATTAGACAATTTTGAAGGGTGTACAAGTTTATGAAAATATGGAATTAATATGAATATTGGTGGTGATTTTTGATTTAATTTTTATATTAAAAACGAGTTTAGAAAGTCATATCAACTATTGACACTTAAAAAAGAGTTATAAAACTTCGATTATTGAGTTTATAGTGGATAGATTGGTTCAGGATGTCATAATTTAAGCAATGTGTTGTAAAATGGAGTTGGAGAGAGGCCAAAAGATTCTTCTTGAGACCACTAATGTATCCTATGCTACACCTATAAACAAGGCCATAGTGGTCGATGCAAAATATGGTAACCCAACTCAGGTTGAGGTCGAATCCCAAGGGAATAAGTGAATTATTTATCTCTAGTTTGCTGAAGTCAATAGGCAGAACCAAAAAGTAAATGGGGGGGGGGGGGGTTTATAGTTTTAAACAAGCAACAGTCATAGAGCTAAACTTTTGGTGTAATCAATTAGAAATGAACTCTAAGTAATGTTCCCCCTGGATTCTCAAGTAGTAGGCTTCTTGTGCTTTGTTGAACAAATCGGATATCTTACATGCAGAATTTTATAAATTATGTACCATCAACTGTCTTGTGGACTCATTGACGGATTTCACCCTTTACTTTTTGAGCCTCAGGATGTCACCTACTAACCCTTATCCTAGATCCCTGTTAACTATTACCTTTAAATTCTCAAGTTATTAGATGAAAGATAATTATCTTAAGTAGATGATGTTGATTAGCCTAGATAGACAATTAATCTTTAAATTACTAATGTGATCATCTTTTCCTAATCTCTACTCCTCTTGTGAAGTAATTAGTGATATAAGGTGGGATCCTAACATTTGCAACCATTCAGAAATCTATTAAACAAGAGAGAACCATAATACATGCAAGAATACTAGTTCAGAACAACATAGCACTTTTCCTGCTTCGTAAATTTGCCAGGGTTCCCATAATCCTAGCTAAGGACTTTAGCCGCTCATTTTTGTAAAATGGTCAATGGAATTCATAACTAAAAGCATTAAAAAATATCACAATGATCAACGAATAATACCCAATATTTTGAGTTGGATTATCAATCAAAATTATGAACAAGAAAATTCCCAAGATCAAAATCGAATCCTAGAATTAAATATATGTTTCTAAGTATCAGGTGCGTGCTGCGTAACTAAAAAATGTCAAAAGAACATATATAGAGTACTTGGAATTCCTAGGAAACAACTCCTAAATAAAGAAAAAAATCTAAGGTCGGTAGCCACTTACTGGGCCAACTATGGGCTGTAGGTGGAACCTATGGTTCATAGGTGGTCCCACGTAGATTCCAGGGCAAAAAAAATATTTTGAATAATCCTTTGGACTTTATCTTTTGAGATAGCCTCTGGCACCTATGAACTATAGGTGGCACCTTCAATCCTAGGTGCCCTCCATATATGGTAGGGTCAACTTTTTCTGCTTCTGATTCTCTATTTCTAAGCTTCTTTGAAACATAATCTAGGACTTGTACCTTATAAGTAGTACATATGGCCCACTACAGTGGTCTAAAACTTCAATTTTCACTCCTTTTCTTAGGAATATTTCCAAAATCTGATTTCCTGTGAAACCTAACACAAAACACATCACATCTAATAAAAAGACCTAAAAAACTTGAAAATTTTCATTATTTTAAGCAGTGAAAATTCTGTGAAACCATAACACATCAACCACTGTGGAAAAAAGGGAATCGCTATAGCAGTACCGCTATAGTTGAAAAAGGTAAGCTATAGTGGAAGCTAGTATAACATCATGAACCACTGTAGTGGTAATTTAACCATTGTAGAGGTACCGGCCAGTGGTAATATACCGATTCAGTGGTAACACACAACATTTTGATAGTTTTAAACCCAAGAACCATTTTTCATTGCTCACTTTCAAAAAACGTAGAGAGCTCTAGCGAAGGCAATTTTCTATAGAATTCAGAAATTTTTATTTGTGGAGATAATTTTTTTGCCTTCTAAACTTCAATTACTTCTTATCATCTTTGAAAACATTAAGGAACTTTTTCATCGTGGAATTTTTCTTAACCCTAATTCATGAAATTGTTATAGAATCATGGGAATGAGTATAAATAAGTAGATAATGATTCTAGTATGTTGTAAAACAGTAATGAAATTACAATCATTGTTGTTCATGCAAAATAAAAAAGGGTTCATGAGGTTTAATGAGGGGAAAACCCTAAAATGATGATTTAAGACAACTTTAAGGTTAATATTGTCAGATATTAATCCCTACTATTTAAGTGGGATGAAATTATTGAAATTGTTAAATGATCTTGTTCTTAAAGATCAAGGACAAGTTGAAAGAGAAAAGAAAGGAAATCTTGTGGGCTAGAAGTGTTGTTGAGTAAGGAATCAAGGTAGGTTATAGTATGTTGCAGCAATTATACTTGCTTAACTCTGTGCTTATATGTTAATTGAATTATTCTGATTGCGTTCGAGCACTACTTGTAATTATTGAGTGCATTTCAATTCATATATATTGATCTTGTTGATATTATGATGATGATATACTACTTATGTGGTTTTGATGATGATGATGTTGATGATGCTATTAAAATGAAGATGTTCATGATTATGGTGATGATTTTATTGAGATTGAGAACAAAAAGATATGATGCACACATCTTGCATGCATACTGTCACGAGTTAATTTCTTAGGTCATGATGGTATCTACGTTATTCAGGTTGTATGTAAGACAAGCCATAGCCCAAAATGACATTCAATGGGCTAACAAGAATCCCTCTGAAGCCTGGTAAGGTCAGTACTAGAGCTACTACAACAAAAACAAAAGTACTAGACAGTATAAAAAATATACATATATGTCATAGTCTTGGAATAAAAACACTATAACTGTTACTGATGGAGGAGGATCGTCCTCGGACAATAGAAAGTTCACCCCATTTTTTGATCCGCTTTTAGACATCATTGGCCGACTAAGCTCAAATATAGTAAAAACATATATATAATGTGAGTGTGCAAGATAAGTCAATAATAATAAGGATAGAAATGTAAATATCTACTAAACTAGGCAACAACAAAAAAGGAAACTAATAACTCCACTATAAGAGAAATACACTAATTACAACCTAATTGGGCCCCATAAGGAACACAAAAAAAAGCAATTAACCATACCATGCCCCCATAGGTTGGCATGTGCAGACAAAAGGAAACTAAGATAGAAAACGTAATTAACCCTTTAACTAAGTCGATCCCAAGTAGCCTTTTGATGCCAAATCCATGAGGAAATATACAGGTATGTACAAACATGAACAAAATCCAATGGATAATAACGAGATGCCAAACAATGAATTAGAACTAGAAATATTGGTTAATAAAAAGAGGCCACATAAGTCACGTATAAAGATCTCATCACTGCTTCCAAAACTCACGGTAATAACTATAAACAGTACCAACACATCACAACTTTAGTCATACATAGTTGTTGGGCTTGAAACAAAACTCATAGTGCTATATTGTGTCCACGACAAGTGATCCCACTAGTTGAAAAACTTAACCATAACTAATAGCAAGCCCCCACTAGAGCTCATAAAAAGTAACCAAACTATAGCTACAACTGATGTTAGCATCATGCTTAACCTCATAAAAATAATAGCTATAACATAAATGACACACTCAACTTGTAACTGAAATGTATTATATAAATTTAGTATAACTCGCTAATATAAAGAAATTCAAGGGTTCTAATCATCTCTCCAAATCTTAAAGTCAAGAATAGAATTTTTGCTGGATAAGTCCACTAAGGCAAGGTGGCTTTCAAAACTTGGTCAAAAAGGTGCGATATAGGGTCCGATGCTACTCTACCAAACAAAACGAGCTACAACAGGCCATAAATGAAGTTTATGTAAAACCCGACCCAAGGTAACAACCTAATTTAGTAAACAAGACTCTAACTAAGCCTAAAGGATCTTAATACCAAGTATACTAGCTAAAGAAGGTGGTGGGGCCCATTACAAGGTTAAAATAACCTAGGCCATAACATAGCTAATTCTAGTCTAAGGCCTCCCTATTACCATTTCCAAGTACAAATAGTACTAATCCTGGCCCTAAAGGATGATACTATACTATGCTAGGGGAAACTAGGCAAAAACACTCAAAAATAAGGCCCTAACTGACTTAATAGGGCATAAAACTACTAAAATGATACTCGAGCTTAAGCGAACAACTCAAAACTAGCACAATAGTACACAAATACCATAATAAGCTCAATCAAGAAGTCAGGTAAACCTAGCTTACTGAATGCAATCAAACGCTCGTCGAATCCTCTAAATTAGAGATTTCCCTTTTTGAGAGGCCTCCGAAAGATGTAGCGCTTTCAAAATAATGATCTAAGTGTTAAGATGAGAAAAAAGATACCCATATTGTGTATAAGCACTATAGGTCAAAAATCAAACGAAAAATGCTACACAGGGCCTGCTTTTGGAATTGAAAAAGTAAAATTATTACAGTTTCCTATGCAGCTCAAGGATCAATTACCACAAAATGTAGCCAATATCGAGCTCAAAATAGTCGCAAACTAGACCCACCAGCAGTCCAAAATAAATAACTAAACTTGATATTTAATCAAAAAATTAAGTATAAGCTTACAAGAATTCAAAGATACTGGGCCTATAAACACATCTCAAGCTATTTCCAGCTTAACTATATGATTCTCTCACAATTTAAAAGATTATTTACTCTCCAATATTATTGGTACTTATAAAAAATAAAGGAAAAATGAAGAAGGAAGTATATATACTGGTAGGGGCCCATCATTCATGAACATGGACCCCTATTGCAAATGCAAAGCTGGCCCAGATAGACCTTTGACAACATGATCGACTAACCACAATTGCAATGAAGAAGGCTTGTCTATCTTGTCCATCCTATTCTTTGCAAATGCAAAGGCTATCCCATAAGTTTTAGGATAAAAAATCATGAATCTTGCAAATACGAAGGCAATTTTTTGCCTGCACTATGTGCTGATGCACTACCATTTTTAGCAAGTTGCCATTATCTCATTCGGGACCTCAAAATTCATTTAGAATTTCGAGAACACAATATAAATATGCAACCCTTTCAAATTTGTCATTCCAACTCAGCTAAGCTATAAAATTTCCATACAAGTTCATTTGAAAAAATGCATCCCACACACCCAAGGGTTGTTTTTGCCAAATTCCACACCATACCACATAATGAGTTCGTAAGCCTTGAGACCTAGACCAAGAGTCCCCTAGCTTAAAATCAAAGTTCCTATGTTGTTGAGACTGCTACACATGGCATCTGAGGCTGTTTACATAATGGTTTGGATTGAGAACTATTTCTTAATATTTGAAGCTCCTAAATAGGGAAATGGCCATAAAAACCAAAGGAACTACCTTGAAACTGAATTGTTAATCCCAAGGACCTAGGGCATCTATAGTCAAGCTCTAAATGCATAAAAGCTAAAAAAAATGACCTAGATGGTCATAGTTTGTAAAAGTAAATGGTCAAGATATACCTGAAGGCTAAAATAGGTGGGGATATCGGGTTCGTATATCACACCCGATCTTCAAGTAATCTTCTGAACTTGATGGTGACTCCACCGAACCTTAAGTACCAAAATGACCCTAGGTGATACTGCCAGACATCTTTCGCCAATATAGATACAAGCTCTTCTATAAATGTCAACCTCTTATCTAACTTAAAATTAGTTCCACCAAAAATTATCAGACTTCTCTAGGACATACTATCACATCATAGATACATTAAACACTATGTATTAGAGAGAGAGAGATACACACATAACATGTTGTAAAAAGGAGGGATAGGATAAAATAAATAAGAAAATCCCTTCTAAGAGCTTATAAGGTCGATTCTAGAGCAACTATAACTGTAATAAGAGTACTAGATAGTAACCAAAATAGACAATATCCAGTAGTCTTGGAATAAACTACACTATAATTGCAATAGATAGAGGAAGTCAACCTCGGACTCTAGAAAGCTTACCCTATCTCCCAATCATCAATTAAGCTTGAGAATGGAATCAATATTGGTGGCTCATACTTAGATTTGCATTAGGTAAACAATGCAAAAGTGTAGTATTTGTACCAAAATAGTCAGTACTCAACAGACATTATCGATCGACTAATAAAAAATATAGTAAAAGCATAAAAATAATTATAGGAACCCTTGGGGGTTGCACCACACAGTAAAGGACCAGGTCCCTTAGAATAAATCAAAAGCAAACAAACACTATTTATTTCAGAAATCAAAAGACAGTGTATAAATAATAAAAGCAAACAGAGTTTTACTTGGAAACCCAGGTAGGAAAAAACCATGACTTGCCATCACAAGAACCAAAGATATCCACTATAATCAACCTTCTCATTACAGACTAGATTTCAGCCTACCACTAGGCTATTTTCGCTTATAGAAACTATACTCCAAGATTATCTTGTTAACTCTACCAAGGACCCTCTCTATGCTGATTAACTCTAATCAGCAACTAGCTTAGGCAACTCTACCATAGAATTCTCTACTCAAATAGAAAAATACTACTCTTATAGCATGAGTAGTTTAGTTATAAATCAACACTCAATAAAACTCACTTACTCCTTAAGCATATTACAAAGTTAAGAAAATAAGAAATGCTTAAGCAATTTTGAAATAGAGTTTTTGTTACCTTTCTTTACTCTATTAGATTTTTTGCAAAAATTATTTGATGAAGAGATGTCTTTCCTTTTATAGATTAGTGATCATTAGGCCTTCAAATATTATTGGACCAACTGTCCTAATCAGCACAAAATAGCACTTGCAATTTTGTTACACAAGAGGAAAAAACTATGTAGACAATGCAAGCCAGTTGTACTGTATCTCACATATCTAAGGACCCGGTCCCTTGAAGTTAGTTGCTCATTATAAAAATTATGTATAGCAATTTTACTCTTTTTGCTGATGAAATACCAACCATACAATTTTGAGCATCATTGCACATTCATCACATTTAATCAGTGTGATTACCACCTAATGATGAATGTTCCCCCTATCATCATGCTTCCTTATCATGCAACACAGGAACATGGTCCCTTGTTGTTAGTTACAAAAAAAAACTTATTGCTTTTTTCCCTCCATCATTATGCCTTATCATTCACTTACTTCCCTTATCAATATTCATAATATATGAGCACACCTACACATGACATGGCACCTGGTAGCTGTTTATCACACTCATCACACCTAGTCCATCATACCTGGTACTTACATATGAAGTCAGTATTCCCCTTTTTGGCATCATTGAAATGTATTAACAACAAACCAAGAGTAAAATAAGCACAAATTAGTTAACTCATGGCTACTGAGGCAACACTAGCATGTAATATAGTTTTTAAAAGAGAGAATAAGTCAAGCACCCAAATCAAAATCCATTAATTTTTAAGAAATTAAGTAACAATAAATATACCAAAAAATCAACAAATAATTGTATTTTAAAGACCACAACAGAATTAAAGACCAAAAACTGATATAGGAGAATAACACACTAACATTTATGTAGAAGGGAGGCTTAAAGGAGAGTGATTTTAGTAATATGTCCATTCTAGCAGCCTTAGCAACGTGAGCATCCAAAAATTATTTTGTGAGAATTTTAACTTCAGCATTTAACCGTTGAACCATAGCAATTAATTCTACAACTTAGCCCTTTAGCTTTTAGCTTTACATTTCTGGTACCATTTTCTTTGTGGCACCTGGGCCTTTAACTTTATATTTTAAGAATTCCATGGTTTAGTAAAATTCCCCTATTTCTCTTCTTAGGATCAGGTCCCATAGAGCCTTTTTTTATTTTCACATCTATGAACTTCTTCTGGCTTACACTAGGACTACCAAATTTTGAATCATAAGACCCGGTCCTTTTATCATCATGAACATCTAGTCTTTTATATTTGGATGATATAATAGTATCAGAATCATTTTCCTTACTTGAAAATACTACAAACTCTCTATTCCTTTTCAAATTATCTCTTTCTCTTGCTATTTGATTGTCTTTACTTATAGATTTTTCCTTGGAATTATGTCCAAGTAAAAATAAATTTTCAGCTACCCAATTTTTGTTGCTGAATGGATAGACTATTTTATAGAAATTTCTTCATCAACCAGTTAGGAAAATATAGAATTTGACTTAGAAGGGATAGGAGAACTAGGTTCTCGCTAATTCTTAGAAATTTTAATACCTTTTAATTTCTTAGAAGGAACATACATTTGAGGAGCATTAGTGAATTCTATTTTTTTGAAAAAATGGAAATTTTTTGATGAAGAAGTTTCTTGTTCAATTTGTGTGTTAGATTCTTTATATAAGCCAAAATCCAAGGCTAACTCAACAAGATTTTTACTAGAGACTTGAGGTTCAACTGGAATAGTTTCACTAAGGATCTCAGGAATTTCAGAAGAAAAACTGATGGGTGAAGAATTTTGTGATTCTTCAAATTTTTTATGGGCTGACATCTTTTGTTCAGATAGGAGAGAAAATGTGATGTTTATAAATAGAAATTTTATTAAATTTGTAAGGAATATTATTTTTGTACTACCTTAAGAGATAGGACCACGTCCTTTTCTCTCTAGACTGAATTCTCAACTTGTGATTTCTTCAATTATTTTCTCCTAATGTTGTTCCTATGGGTGTGGACCTGCAAAGGAATGGTATTGAGTTAGACCAAAATGCACCTACCTTTTGAGGATACCTTCTTCCTAACCATAGAAAATTTTTAATAGAAAACTAAATCATAAGATAGGTATTGTTGATTAGATTAATCCTGTTGTTGCTTTTTGCCTCTGAATACCCTCCTTATTCCTTGATCTATTCTTAATGTATGTTTGAGGATCAGGTCTCAGATATGACATTGTTCACACTGCTAAAGCTTCTTCTTCTAAGATGAGTTTCCTAGGGACTATGTCCCTGAGAATTTTGACATAACCCCTTCTTGTTGAACTTCTACAAAAGCTTAGATTAATGATTGGTACTTTTAATTCTCATTATTCTCATCGAAATTCTTTAGATTTTTACCTCTCATCTTCAGTAACATCACTCCTCATTCTTCAACCCACGTGTTTCCTTGTTGTCATAGAGATTTTCATCTATTTTCTGCCATGGATCACATTCATTAAAGTTGAATATTTAATCTTAGACACTTCCATATTGAAGTGTCTTGAGAGTAAAAATACATTCAGACATTTAAACATTAATCTTTTTTATCACACATTTTTAATGATCATTCTAGGCTGTAACTTTCTTCTTCATTCTTGAGACCATGATCAATTGTTAGATTTTGGAACCCACTTGAGTCTGAGTTCCTAGTAGCAGGAATATGGAGTGATCAAATCTTTCTTGGTCCATCTTGGTAGAGAGTTTCTTTTCATAATTTTCTGAGAGTTGAAGCCTATAGAATGTGCATTCTGTTGCTAAGTGTATCTAGAACCATTTATTCTATCTCTAATCCATCTTTTATAATTTTATTTTGTGTGCCCATCTCTTCCACAATGAGAACATAAAGGATTTTGGACCTTGTGCTTAGCATCATGAGCAACCTTTCCTTTAGACCCACGAAGTGGTTTCATTCTTGATAACCAAGACCCTTCCTATAATTAGCACCTTGACTAGTTAAGTTAAAATGATTGAGAGGATGTAGTCTTTTGTAGGAATTTTTTGAGTTCTTCCTTTAGATGGACTAGGACCCCTCCAACTCCTTATTCTTCTAGATTGCAGACATAAGATGCTTCCAGGAACCCTTTAATTTTTCTTCAAGCTGAACCTGAAACTTTGATGTTTCTTTCGACCCTTTACTCTCAAAAGCATTTTCTTTCACCAGTTGACTTACCAATCTCAGATTTTTAAATTTGAGATTAGCAACTTGTGTCTTAGTTTTTCATATCTAGAGATTTAAAGCTATCAATTCTAGCTCTTGATCTTAAATCTCTCCTTCTAGAGCAATATTTTTATCTTTATCATAGGCATTATTCTCTTTCTCCAGTTGATTGACTTTCTACCTTTCTCATTTGCTTGTACTATTATAAAACCATTGTAAAAAATATTCATGCATTGTCTCATAGTAATATGCTCTTAGAGTTAAATGACTAGAACTGTGTCAATGAAACTTAGTCTCATTTTTGACTTCCAAAGTGAGTAAAGTTTAAACCATATATAATTTCCATAATTTCAAATTTTTATCATGTGAAAAATTGAATTAGATTTTCGTTGATATAAGATTAGCTCAAATCTAATACCTGAGAAAGAAGTTATGGCTAATTTAAATTCTAGGCGTAAAACACCGTCATTTTGCTGCTTGGCGCATCGCGGAGAGGGCCTATTTAGAAATTGTCAAATTCCAGTAGCATAGTGCGATTGTGGCCTCTTGCACTAAAGTTTAAGGTGCCAAACAGTGGGAAAATGTGATGGCTTCGCATCACGGTGACCTTAAGAATCCCATTCGTCAATTTTTAGTGAGCCACCACGATTGTGACTTGTCGCGATGGCCCATGAAATCAGGCTCCTAGTTATATTTTTTATTCCATCTCATTAAAGGTATATTCGGTATTTTCTACCCCCTTATTTGCCTAAACACGGGATTTAATCCCAAAGACACCAGAATACATTCACAATCATCCAAATTACTCAAGAACACTCTTTAGGGTTTAAAACTAAAAACTCAAATAACTCAAGATTTAACCATAGTTTTTCGAGATTGATTGAAGATTTACAATTCTCGATCATAGGCTTCAAGAATCATCCATCAAATTTCCAAATTGAGGTACGTAGGTTTTATCCTAAAATGCATGGGCTTGTTGAAAATACTGAATTATGATTTAAAGATTATAAAGCATGAATTTGTAAATGGGGTTTCAAATCCATGATATTTATTATGCTTTATGCATGTTATTGATATTGTTGTTTTGGCCTTTAGGCCTCATCCCCTTAAATTGATTTACAAGTATATGTATATGTATAAAATTGATTTTTAAGATATGTTTGAAAGACATATTATGAAGTCCCTCTCTTGTGATAAATTCAAGTTTATGATCTTATTGTTAATGATTTGAAATGCATGATTTATGGTTTTAAAACAAGTTTTCTCAATACCTTAGTGTTTGAGCATGATTTAGAGAGGATGAGAGGGAGCTTATTGATATAATTACACCTTTTTTTTAATTGGGAAAGGGTTGCATGTGATTGAGAAATTGCAATGACCACCTTGTATTATTGAAATGCTTGACAAAGAGAGTGCCTTGGATGTGTTTACATGATATTTAAGAAAGAGTTTCTTTGAATTGATTTATTGATATAGTGGTCCCAAACTTATTTTTTTCAAATAGAGATTAGTATATGCTATTAATGGCTTAGAGACGTTCTTGCATATCAATAGTATGATGATACCATAATCATGTATGCCATAACTAAGTATGTTTTCAAAATATGTTTTCATAGAATGCATACTTTAAAGAGTTAAAAATAGGCTTAAAGAGGGTTAGGTGGTTACCCATAGAGGGATTTAGTTCAAGAAAATTTTATCCAAAAACTACGATTTGCTGATCTTAGTATATTATTTTACGATGGCGATGGCCGTGTGGTGTTGCAGAGTCAGAGACTCCAACCCTTGTGGCATACTTAGGTTGGAGGATTCCCCGTGGAGTTAATGACGGATTCTATAGCCCATGGACTTTCAAAGATGTAGGTATACCACCTAGCGCAGAAGTAAAATGAAGAGTTGCAGAGTTTAGATAATTTTATAGAGTCTGTCAAAAAAGCCCATGAGATTTCTTACTATATGATATGTTTATGAATTGTTTTAAATTTCTCTCATATGTTGAATATAAATTAGTATTTTGGATCTGCTTTGCATACTAGTACATCTATATTGACCCCTACCTCCTAAGTTTGGAGGCTCAGTCAAAGAGTCCAGCTAATTAGTAGAGTATTCCAGAGAGAAGTGATCCATTCAGTAGTGAGACTTCTTTGTTCAAGAAGGCCTGTTATTTCTGATTATGTTATTTTTGTTGGTTTGATCTTCTGGGGCCTTGTCCTAATTTTCAGAGCAGTTTTGAGATATAGTAGAGATTTTGCAGACTAAGTCAGATATTATTCAGATGTTTTGAATTTTAACTTTCATTCTCATATTTTGAAACTCAGAGTTAATGACTATGTTTCCATATCAAATTGTATTTCCGTATAGTCTCTTATTATATGAATGTTGTACATGACTACCAAATAGAGTAGGATGTTTAGGCCTTCATGTTTCAGGATGTTCGTCACGCCTAGGCCCTAGTTTGGGTCATGACAAACTTGGTATTAAAGTATGATTCATCGTCCCAGGGTGTCTGCGAAATTGTGTTCGGTATAATATTATTTATGGGTGTGTTGCGCCACACTTATAAGCAGGAGGCTACTAAGCATTTAGGAATGTTTCTATCTTTATGGTTTAGTTTGTGCTTCAGAGTCTAAGTTGTCCCCTAATCAATGATATCTTGTGTTTCAGAAAAATAATCATGCCTCCCCATCGTACTATCGATCAAAATGCACAGATAGATGAGGTCTATCCCACTCATGTAATGATGACCCAAAATAGAGCCTAGACTTCAGAGATTGATACTTCTTCGGGAGTCCCACCTACTCAGACCGGCCCACTTAGGGCACCTAGAGCTACTTGAACGGGTACTAACCGTACTCAGCCTCGTGAGATATAGGTATTTAATGCATAATTTAGACAGTCCATTCACATGCTTACCCAGTTAGTAATAACAAAGACTCAATGGTCAAAAGATATTGTGTCTGCATCTGTTATGTCTGAGGATACAAGCGTGGGCTAGATCATGAGAATGAACCCACCCAAGTTTACTGGTACCAAGGTAGAAAAGGAACCGCATGAGTTTGTGAACGAGATGGACAAGATCTTTAAGGTGATGCATGTAGATGATGTAGAAGGGGTTGAGTTAGTGGCTTACCAGCTTAAAGATGTAGAAAACCAATGGTATAACGAGTGGGAAGATTCAAAGAGTGAGCATGCTCAGTCCACAGTTTGAGTCAAGTTCATGAAAGCCTACCTTGATCGGTTGTTTCCTCTCAAGCTGAGGGAGGCCAAAGACAAATAGTTTATGAATCTAAAGTAGGGTAAGATGAGTGTCCAGGAGTACACTCTGAGGTTCAACCAACTATCCCGTTATGCTCTAGAGATGACTAGTAATATGAGAGCCCGAATGAGAAAATTTGCATCCGACCTTTTAGATAACTTAGTGCTTGAATGTCAGGGAGCAATGTTAAATCAAGACATGGATTTTGCCAGACTATCAGTCCATATGTAGTGAGTTGAGGAAAAGAAAAAGAAAATTGTTGAATCTAGTGAGAAGTACAGATAGGCAAAGAGAGCCAAAATAGCAGACCAGAGATACAGTCAGCAGTAGAGTCAAAATTGGGGTAACAAATGGCATAAAAAGAAGAATTGGGGTAATGCACAGTCTGCAGCCAATTTAGCGATGACAAGAACCCAAGACAAATAGCGCACTAAGGATTTTCAGTATAGGCAGGGACCGAAGATGCAGAATTCACAACCTCAAGGAAGTATATCTCAGACCTATCGGACATACCCGCGCCATGAGAAATATGGGAGAAATCATCTAGGGAGATGTCAGTTTAGCGCTATGGTATGTTATTCGTGTGGCCATCCAAGCCATATCCAAAGAGAACGTCCGGCAAGAAAGGGTAATATTGGTGGGGCCAAGTTATAGGCTAATTCTGCTGCACCACCATTGCCTCAGAAGGGTGCCACTTTAGCCGCTGAAAATGGCCATAACCGATTGTACACCTTGACCAACCGCTAAGAGGCAGAGGCCTCATTGGATGTAGTTACTAGTACGCTGCAAATCTTTTCCCATGATGTTTATGTGTTACTTGATCCCGAGTCTACCTTGTCTTACGTGACCATTTATATGGCTGTTGGTTTTGGGTTTGAGCTCGATGTAATTGGTAAACCTTTTTCTATTTCCACTCCATTAGGAGACTCTATTATGGCTAGGAGGGTGTGTAAATATTGTGTGATGACTGTTTGTAGGTGGGATACTATGGCAGACCTTATAGACTTAGACATGCTTGATTTTGATGCAATTTTAGGGATGGATTGGCTTCATTCATGCTATGCGACTCTACATTGTAGAAACTAAAAGGTTACTTTCTCTTTCCTAAATGAACCTGCAATGTATAGGAGGGACATTCTTTAGAACCTAGAGAGAAGTTTATCTCTTATCTCAGAGCTCGTAAACTCATTTCTAAGGGTTGTTTGTATCATGTTTTTCGGGTTAAAGATTTGAATACCAAAAGTCCTTCTCTTCAGTTTGTCCCTGTGGTGAATGAGTTCCCAGAAGTTTTTCCAGATGATCTCCCTGGAATGCCACCTGATAGGGAGATAGATTTTGGTATTGATTTGTTGCCAAATACCTAACCCACCTCTATTCTGCCAAATAGAATGACTCTTGTAGATTTGAAAGAGTTGAAAGAGCAACTAGCAGATCTGTTAGATAAGGGTTTTATTCATCCTAGTGTTTCTCCTTGGGGTGCACCTGTACTTTTTATGAGAAAGAAGGATGGTTCCCTGCATATGTGTATAGATTATCGTTTGCTAAATAATGTTACTGTTAAAAATAAATATCCATTTCATAGAATTGATGATCTCTTTTACCAGCCTTAAGGTGCAAATTATTTTTCAAAAGTAGACCTTCCTTCATGATACCATTAGTTGAAGGTTAGAGAGTCTGATATTCCCAAAACAACTTTCCAAACCCAATATGGTCATTATGAATTCTTTTTCATTTACTTTGGGTTGACTAACGCCCCTGTGACTTTCATAGACCTTATGAATAGGGTGTTCCATCAGTTTATTGATCTATTTGTTATAGTTTTCGTTGATGAGATTCTGATTTATTCCAAGAGTGAGGAGGACCATGCCAATCACCTCTGAATTATCCTTCAGAGTCTCAAAGATCATGAGTTGTATGCAAAATTTTCCAAGTGCAAATTCTAGCTTAATGCTATTTCTTTCTTAGGGCATATCGTGTCTAGTGATGGGATTAAGGTTGATCCCCAAAAGATTAAGGTTGTGGGAAAATGGCCCAGACTCACGAGTCCAACTGATATTTGGAGTTTCTTGGGTTTGGTAAGGTATTACAGAAGATTTGTAGGGAGTTTTTCTTTCATAGCTTCACCATTTACTAAGTTGACTCAGAAAAAGCTAAAGTTCGTATAGTTTGATTCCTGTGAAAATAGTTTTGAGAAGTTAAAAGATAAGTCAATAACTACTATATTGACTCATCTAGAAGGTACGGAAGGGTCTGTTTGGTACTGTGATACATCCAGTGTGGGACTTGTGTGTGTACTTATACAGCAAGGTAAAGTGGTGGCTTATGCATCTAGCCAGTTAAAAGGGCATAAGTGAAATTACACCACCCATGACTTGGAGTTAGTAGTTGTGGTGTTTGCACTCAAAACCTAGTGGGATTATCTCTATGGGGTACATGTTGATATATTTGACCACAGGAGTTTGCAGTATCTATTCTTGCAAAAATTATTAAACCTCAAGCAACGACGTTGGTTGAAACTTTTAAAATATTATGAGATGAGCCTGTACTACCATTCGAGTAAGGAAAATATTGTAGCCGACGCCCTTAGTAGGTTATATATGGGCATTTTTTGGCATATTAAAAAGGGAAAGAGGGAGATGGTAAAGGATTTTCACTGACTTGTAAATCTAGGAGTGCAAATCTAGGATTCTAAAGATGGGGGAGTGGTTGTTCATGAGGTAGCTAAATCTTCCCTTTGTGCTGAAGTTAAAGAGAAGTAGGTTGAAGATCCCATCTTGATGCAGATCAAGAAAGATTTAGGTCAATAGAAGGTAATGTCTTTTGAAATTAGTGGTGATGGAGTTTTGAGATAACAGGGCAGACTATGTGTGCCAGATATAGATGGGTTATAAAAGAGGATCCTTGATGATGCTCACATTTTGAGGTATGTTGTTCACCCAGGCTCTACTAAGATATATCATAATCTGAAAGCTATTTATTGGAGGAATAATATAAAGCATGATGTGGCTAGTTTTGTTGCCAAGTGTTTGAATTGTCAATAAGTGAAAGTAGAGCATATGAGGCGCCGGGGGTACTTCCCACAAGATAGCCTTGCCATTTTAGAAATGGGAGATGATCAATATGGACTTTGTCATGGGACTTCCGAGGTCCTGAAGAAAGTATGATTTAATTTGGGTGATTGTTGATCGACTGACCAAGTTATCCCACTTTCTGCCCGTCAGAACTAACTACTCAGGAGATGACTATGCCAAGCTGTACATTGAGCAGATAGTCTATTTGCATAGAGCACTTGTCCATCATATCTGACTGAGGTACAAAATTCTCTTCATAGTTTTAGAGGTCTTTTCAGAGGGGTTTAGGTACCTAAGTAAACCTAAGTATTGCATTCTACCCTCAGGCTAATGGGCAAGCTAAGCGCACCATTCAGACTCTTCAGGATATGTTAAGGGCCTGCATAATGGACTTCAAGGGGAGTTGGGTGGATCACTTTCCATTGATAGAGTTTGCATATAATAATAGTTTCTATGCCAGTTTTAAGATGGCTCCTATTGAAGCATTGTATGGAAGAAGATATAGGTCGCCAATAGGGTGGTATGATATGGGTGAGACTTAATTTTTTGGGCCTGATCTATTTTATCAGGCAATGGAGGACGTGAAAATTATTAGAGAACGACTTAATAGCCTAGAGTCGGCAGAAGTCCTACGCTGATGTTAGGAGAAGAGACTTAGAGTTTGAGGTTGGCGATTGGGTGTTTCTCAAAGTTTTTCCTATGAAGGGAGTCATACATTTCAAGAAGAGAGGTAAGCTGATTCCTTACTATATAGGGCCATGCCTGATTTTGAGAAGGATAGGGGGAGTTTCTTATGAGTTAGAGTTGCCTGCAAGTTTGGGCTCTGTTCATCGATATTTCATATATCCATGCTAAAGAAATATATTAGAGACCATTCCCTAGTGTTGCTTGTAGAGGAGGTCAAGGTGACAGACTCATTAGTATATGAAGAGAAACCTATTGCAATCTTAGATCGCTAATTTTGAAAGTTGAAGAGCAAAGAGATAGTGTCGTTTAAGGTGTTGTTGAGAACTGAAAAAGTTGAGGAAGCAACTTGGGAATTAGATAATAACATAAGAGATAGATATCCAAACTTATTTGATCCGATGGATGATAAAATGGAAGGTACAATCCTTATTTTATTTTTATATGGCCTTAGTATACTTTAAATCGTGCTTGTCAGTGTTTCGCATCATTATTCGAGGACAAATGATCCCAAGGGGGTGATAATGTAACACCCCACAAAAAAAGTATCCATGGTTAGCTCGTGGTAATATGCTCTTAGAGTTAAATGACTAGAATTGTGTCAACGAAACTTAATCTCATTTTTTACTTCCAAAGTGAGTAAAGTTTAAAACATATATAATTTTCCCAATTTCAACTTTTTATCATGTGTGAAATTGAATGAGCTTTTCGTTGATATAAGATTCACCCAAAGATGATACCCAGGCAAGAAGTTATGGCTAATTTAAGTTCTAGTCGTAAAACGCAGTCATTTTGGTGTTTGGTGTGTCGCGGAGGGGGCCTATTTAGAAATTGTCAAATTCTAGTAGCATAGTGCAATTGTGGCGTGTCGCACTGAAGTTTCATTTCACAACTAGTAGGACAACATAATGGTTCCGCATCATGGTGACCTTAAGAATCCCATTCGTCAATTTCCAGTAAGCCACTGCGATTGTGGCGCATGGTGGTGGCCCATAAAATCGGGATCACAGTTGTATTTTTTATTCTCTCTCATTAAGGGGATATTGGGTATTTTCCACCCCTTTATCATCCTAAACACGGGATTTCATCTATAGGACACCAGAATACATTCACAATCATCCAAATTAAACAAGAATACTATCTAGGGTGTCAAACTAAAAACCCAAATAATTCAAGATTTAGCCATGGGTTTTAAAGATTGATTGAATATTTAGAATACCCAAATCGTAGGCTTCAAGAATCATTCATCAAATTTATTAATTGAGGTACGTGGGGATCATCCTATAAATACATGGGCTAACTGAAAATACTCAATTATGATTTAAAGATTATAAAGCATGAATTTGTTAAAGGGGTTTGAAATCCAACATTTTTATTATGCTTTATGCATGTTTTTGACATTGTTGTTTTGGCCTTTAGGCCTCATCCCCTTAAATTTATTTACAAGTATATGTATATGTATAAAATTGAAAGTTAAGATTTGTTTGAGAGCACAAATTATGAAGTCCCTCTCTTCTGATAAATTCAAGTTTATGATCTTATTGTGAATGATTTGAAATTGATGGTTTATGGTTTTGAAACAAGTTTTCTCAATACCATAGTGTTTGAGCATGATTTAGAGATGATGAAAGAGTTTTTTGATATAATTACACTCTTGTTTCACATGAGAAAGAGTTGCATATGATTGAGAAATTTGACATGACCACCTTGTATTATTGAAATGCTTGACTAAGAAAGTTCCTTGCATGTGTTTACATGAGGTTTGAGAAAGAGTTTCTTTGAATTTATTTATTGATATGGTGGTCCCAAAATTAATTTTTGAAAACAGAGATTATTATATGCTATTAATGGCTCAGAGACGTGACCTGCAAGTCAATGGTATGACAATACCATAATCATGTATGCCATAACAGAGTATGTTTCATAATATGTTTTTAGAGAATGTGTGCTTTAAATAGTTAAAAATGGGCTTAAAGAGGGTTAGGTGGTTACCTGATGAGGGCTTTAGTTCAAGTAACTCTTAGCCTAAAACCGTGATTTGCTGATCCGGGTATATTATTTTACGCTGGCGATGGTTGTGTGGCATAGCAGAATTGGAGACTCCAACCCTTGCAGCATACATGGGTAGGAGGCTTCCCTGCTGAGTCAATGGCGGATTCCATATAGCCTGTGGAATTTTAGAGTTATAGTGTATACCACCTAGTGCTGAAGTAAAACGAATAGTGTCATAGAGTTCAGATGATTTTACAGAGTCTTTCAAAAATGCCCATGAGATTTCTTACTATATGATATGTTTATGAACTATTTTATATTGTTCTCATATATGTTGAATATCAATTAGTATTTTGGATTTACTCTGCCTACCAGTACATTTGTATTAACCCCCTACCTCCCAAGTTCAGAGGGTCGGTCCAAGGGTCTGGCTAATAAGTAGATTATACATTAGAGAAATGATCCGTTGAGTGGTGAGCCTTCTTTGTTCTAGAAGTCCTATTATTTTAGATTATGTTATTTTCGTTCGTTTAGTCTACTTGGGCCTTGTCCCAATTCTCAGAACAGTTTTTAGATGTAGTAGAGATTTCGTAAGCTGAGTCAGATCTTATTCTGATGTTTTGAATTGTAACTTTCATTCTGATGTTTTGAAACTCAAATTTAATGACCATGTTTCTATATCAAATTATATTTCCATATTTCTCTTATTAAATGAATGTTGTGTATAACTATAAGATAGAGTAGGACGTTGGGCCTTCATGGTTTGGGATGTCTGTCATGGCCAAGACTTAGATCAGATCGTGACAAACTTGGTATCAGAGCATGGTTCATGGTCCCAGGGTGTCTGCGAAATCGCATTGGGTAGAATTTTTTTTATGGGTGTGTAGCACGCCACACTTATAAGAAGGAGGCTACTAGGCATTTAGGAATGTTTCTCTTCTTTGTGGTTTTGTTCATGCTTCAGAGTCTGAGTTATCCCTTAATCGATGATTTTTTGCGTTTCAAGAAAACAATCATGCCTCCCTATCGTACTATCGATCAGAATGCACAGACAGATGAGGTACTTCCCACTCATGGAATAAGGATCCAAAACAAAGCTCGGAATTGGGAGATTGATGCTACTCCGAGATCCCACCTACTTAGACCAGCCCACTTAAGGCACCCAAAGCTTCCCGAATAGGGACTAACCGCACTAAACCTCACAAGAGAGAGGTATCTAATGCAGAATTTAGATAGTCTATTCTCAGACTTACCTAGTTTGTAGCCATAAATACTCAACGGTCAGAAGATATTGGGTATGCATCTGTTGCATCTGAGGCTACAAGAGTTGTGCCAGTTCATAAGGATGAACCCGCCCAAGTTTACTGGTACCAAGGTAGAAGATAACCCACAGGAGTTTGTGAACGAGATAGAGAAGATCTTTATGGTGATGCATGTCGATGAGATAGAAGAGGTTGATTTAGTGGCTTACCAGCTTAAGGATGTAGCAAACCAATGGTATAACGAGTGGGAAGATTCAATGAGTGAGCATGCTGAGCCGATAGTTTGGGCTGAGTTTGTGGAAGCCTTCCTTGATTGGTTCTTTCCTCTCTAGCTGAGGGAGGCCAAAGACGAAGAATTTATGAATATAAAGCAGGGTAAGATGAGTGTCCAGGAGTACACTTTGAGGTTCAACCAACTAGCCCGTTATGCTCCAGAGATGACTAGTAATATAAGAGCCCGAATGATAACATTTGCATTTGGCCTTTCAGATGATTTAGTGTTTGAATGTCTGGGAGCAGTGCTGAACCTGAACATGGATTTTACCAGACTATTAGTCCACATGCAGCAAGTTTAGGAAAAAAAATAAAATTACTAAATCTAGAGAGAAGGACAGATAGGAAAAGAGAGTAAAAATAGCTGACCAGAGCTACAGTCTGCAACACAGTGGGAATTAGGGTAACAAATGGTAGAACAAGAAGAATTATGGTAATGCGTAGTCTGTAGCCAATGCCACAGTGACCAGACTCCCAGCCGAAAAGTGCAATCAGGATTTTCAGTATAGGTAGGGGCCGAGGATGCAGGCTTCACAGTCACAAGGAAGTGTATCTCAGACCTCTCAGACATACCCGTGCTGTAAAAAATTTGGGAGAAATCATCCAGGGAGATGCTAGGTTGGCGCTATGATGTGTTATTCGTATAGATAGCCAGGCCATTTCCAGAGAGAATGTCTGGTAGAAAAGGGTAATATTGGTAGAGCTAAGTCACAAGCTAATTCTTCTACACCACCACCGCCTCATAAGGGTGCCACTTCAATCGCTGGAAACGGCCGCAACCGGTTATACTTCTTGACCAACTGCCAAGCCTCACTAGATATATTTACTGGTATGTTGCAAATCTTTTCCTATGATTTTTATGTGTTATTTGATCCCGGGTCTACCCTGTCTTACGTGACCCCTTATATAGTTGTTGGTTTGGGGTTTGAGCCCGATGTAATTACCGAACCTTTTTCTGTTTCCACTCTGGTGGGAGACTCTGCTGTGGCTAAGAGAGTGTATAGAAATTATTTGGTGATGGTTTGTGTGTGGGATACTGTGGCAGACCTAGTAGACTTAGACATGGTTGATTTTGATGCTATCTTTGGGATGGATTGCCTTCATTAGTGCTATGACACACTAAATTGTAGAACCCAAAAGTTACTTTCTCTTTCTCGAATAAACTGGCAATAGAATAGAAGGGATATTTTTTAGCACCTAGAGGGAAGTTCATCTCCTATCTCAGAGCTTGCAAACTCATTTCTAAGTGTTATTTGTATTATCTTATTTAGGTTAAAGGTTCGAATACTGAAGCCCTTCTCCTCATTCCATCCCTAAGGTGAATGAGTTCCCAGAAGTTTTTCCAGACAATCTCCCAGGAACACCACCTGATAGGGAGATAGATTTTGGTATTGATTTGTTGCCAGATATCCATCCCATCTCTATTCCACCATATAGAATGGCTTTACAAATTTGAAAGATTTTAAAGACAAGTTTGCAGAACTTCTAGATAAAGGTTTTATCTATTCTAGTGTTTCTCCCTGGGGTGCACCTGTACTCTTAATGCAAAAGAAAGATGGTTCCCTGCGTATGTGTATATATTACCGTCATCTGAATAATGCCACTGTTAAGAATAAATATATACTTCCAAGAATTGATGATCTTTTCGACCAGTTTTACAGTGCTAATTGTTTTTTAAAAATAGACCTTCATTTGGGATACCATTAGTTGAAGGTTAGAGAGTCAGATATTCCTAAAACAGCTTTCCAAATCCGATACAGTCATTGTGAATTCTTAGTCATGTCGTTTGGGTTGACTAACGCCCCTGCAACTTTCATGGACCTTATGAATAGGGTGTTTCGTTAGTTTCTAGATCTATTTGTTATAGTTTTCATTGATAATATTATGATTTATCCTAAGAGTGAGGAGGACCATGCCAATTACCTCCGAATCATCCTTCAGACTCTCAAAGATCATGAGTTGTATGCAAAATTTTCTAAGTGCGAATTCTAGCTTAATGCTATTACTTTCTTGGGGCATATCGGGTCTAGTTATGGGATTAAGGTTCATCCCCAAAAGATTGAAGCAGTGAGAAAATGGCCCAAACCTACAACTCTAATCGATATTCAGAGCTTCTTAGGTTTGGCAGGGTATTATAGAAGATTTGTAGAGATTTTTTCTTCCATAGCTGTACCACTTACTAAGTTGACTCAGTAAAAGGTTAAGTTCATGTGGTCTGACTCCTGTGAGAATAGTTTTGAGTAGTTAAAAGATAAGTTGACAATTGCTCCTATTTTGACTATTCCAGAAGGTATGGAGGGGTGTGTTATGTACTGTGATACATCCTATGTGGGACTTGGGCGTATACTTATGCAGTATGGTAAAGTGATGTCTTATAAGTCTAGGAAGTTAAGAGTGCATGAGTGAAATTAGCCCACCCATGATTTGGAGTTAGCGGCTGTGGTGTTTGCGCTCAAAATCTGGCGACATTATTTCTATAGGCTACATGTTGATGTATTTACTGACCACAAGAGTTTGCAGTATGTTTTCTCGCTGAAAGAATTAAATCTTAGGCAACGACGTTTTTGGAACTTTTAAAGGACTATGAGATGAGCCTAAACTACCATCCGGGAAAGGAAAATGTGGTAGCCAACGCCCTCAGTAGGTTATCTATGGGCAGTCTTTTGCATGTTAAAAATGGAAAGAGGGAGATGGTGAAGGATACTCACTAACTTGCAAATCTAGGAGTGCAAATCTTAGATTCTGAAGATGGGGGACTGGTTATTTATTCGGTATCTAAATCTTGCCTTTGTGATGAAGTTAAAGAGAAGCAGGTTGAAGATCCCATCTTGATGCAGATCAAGAAAGATGTGGGTCAATAGAAGGTGATGTCTTTTACAATTGGTGGTGTGTAGTTTTGCGATATTCGGGCAGACTATGTGTGTCAGATGTAGATGGGTTATGAAAGAGGATCCTTGATGAAGCTCACCATTTGAGGTATGTTGTTCACCCAGGCTCTACTAAGATGTATCATGATCTAAAAGCTATTTACTTGTGGAATAATATAAAGCATGATGTGGCTAATTTTGTTTGCAAGTGTTTGAATTGTTAACAAGTGAAAGTAGAGCAAATGAGGCCAGGTGGTACTTTCGAAGAGATAACCTTGCCTTTGTGAAAAGTGGACATGATCAATATAGACTTCATCACGGGACTTCCGAGGTCCTGAAACTAGTGATATTTAATTTGCCTGATTGTTGATCAACTGACCAAGTCATTCTACTTTCTTCCCATCAGAACTAACTATTTGGGAGATGACTATGCCAAGCTGTACATTGAGGAGATCATCCATTTGCATGGAGCACCTATATCCATCATATCTGACCAAGGTACGCAATTCTCTTAACTATTTTGTAGGTCTTTTTAGAGGGGTTTACGTACCCAAGTGAACCTAAGTATTGTATTCCACCCTCAGAAAGATGGGCAAGCTGAGCACACCATTCAGAATATTAAGGATATGTTAAGGGCCTGCATAGTTGACATCAAGGGGAGTTGAGTGGATCACTCGCCATTGATAGAGTTTGCATATAATAATAGTTACTTTGCCAGTATTAAGAAGGCTCCTTTGAGGTATTGTATGGAAGAAGATGTAGGTTGCCAATAAGGTTGTATGAAGTAGGTGAGACTTAGTTGTTTGGGCCTGGTCTTGTTCATCAGGCAATGGAGGATGTGAAAATTATTAGAGAATGACTTAAGATAGCCAGAGTCGACAGAAGTCCTACGCCAATTTTAAGAGAAGAGACTTAGAGTTTGAGGTTAGTGATTGGGTGTTTCTCAAAGTTATTCCTATGAAGGGAGTCACGTATTTTCAGAAGAGAGGTAAGATGAGTCCTTGCTATATAGGGCAATACCTGATTTTGAGAAGAATAGAGAGAGTTGCTTATGGTTTAGAGTTCCCTATAAGTTTGGGCTCTGTTCATCCAATATTTCACGTATCTGTGCTGAAGAAATGTATTGTAGACCATTCCCTAGTGTTGCCTGTAGAGGAGATCAAGGTGACAGACTCATTAGCATTTAAAGAGGAACCTATTGCAATCTTAGATCAACAAGTTTGGAAGTTGAGGAACAAAGAGATAGTGTTGGTTAAGGCATTGTGGAGAAATCAAAAAGTTGAGAAAGCAACTTGGGAATCAGAAAATGACATGAGAGATAGATAACCAGACATATTTGATCCGGTGGATGACGAAATGGAAGGTACAATCCTTGTCTTATTCTTTTATGGCTTTAGTATACTTTAAATCATGCTTATCTGTGTTCCGCATCATCATTCGGAGATGAAAAATCCCAAGGGGGGGATAATGTAACACCCTACAAAAAAAATCCATGCGTTAGCTCGTGGTAATATGCTCTTAGAGTTAAATGACTAGAATTGCGTCAAAGAAACTTAGTCTTAGTTTATACTTCCAAAGTGATTAAAGTTTAAACCATATATAATTTCCCTAATTTTGACTTTTTATCATGTAGGAAATTGAATGACCTTTCCGTCGATATAAGATTCAGCCAAATCTGATACTCGGGAAAGAAGTTATGTCTAATTTAAGTTCTAGTCATAAAACACCGTCATTTTGGTGCTTAGCACATCACGGAAGGGGCTTATTTAGAGATTATCAAATTCCAGTAGCATAGCGCGATTGTGGCACATTTAACTGAAGTTTCAGGTCCCAACTAGTGGGACAACGCGATGGCTCTCCATCGCGGTGACCTTAAGAATCCCATTCATTAATTTTCAGTGAGCCACCGAGATTGTGGTGCGTCGTGGTGGCCCATGAAATCAGGCTCCCAGTTATATTTTTTATTCTATCTTATTAAGGGTATATTGGGTATTTTCCACCCCTTATCAGCCTAAACACGTGATTTAATATCAAAGACACCAGAATACATTTACAATCATCTAAATTACTCAAGAATAGTCTCTAGGGTTTCAAACTAAAAACCCAAATAACTCAAGATTTAACTGTATGTTTTCAAGATTGATTTAAGATTTGGAATCCCTAAATTGTAGGCTTTATGAATCATCAATGAAATTTCTAAATCAAGGTACGTGGGGTTTATCCTAAAAATACATCGGCTTGTTGAAAATACTTAATTATGAATTTGTTAAAGGGTTTTGAAATCCATAATTTTTATTATGCTTTATACATGTTATTTATATTTTTGTATTGGCCTTTAGGCCTCATCCCCTTAAATTGATTTACAAGTATATGTATATGTACGAAATTGAGATTAAAGATTTTTTTGAGAGCACAGATTATGAAGTCCCTCTCTTGTGATAAATTCAAGTTTATGATCTTATTGTGAATGATTTGAAATGCATGGTTTATGATTTTGAAACTAGTTTTCTCAATAACTTAGTGTTTGAGAATGATTTACAAATAATGAGAGGGAGCTTCTTGATATAATTAAACCTTTGTTTTAAATGACAAAGAGCTGCATGTGATTGAGAAATTTGACATGACCACCTTGTTTTATTGAAATACTTGACAAAGAGAGTTCCTTGCATGTGTTTACATGAGGTTTGAGAAAGATTTTCTTTGAATTGATTTATTGATATGGTGGTCCCAAACTTATGTTTTCAAAATAGAGATTATTTTATGCTATTAATGGCTTAGAGACGTGACTTACAAAGCAATGGTATGATGATACCATAATCATGAATGCCATAACTGAGTATGTTTTCGGAATATGTTTTCAGAGAATGAATGCTTTAAAGAGTTTAAAATGGAATTAAGAGGGTTAGGTGGTTACCCAAATAGGTCTTAGGTTCAAGTAACTCTTAGCATAAAACCGTGATTAACAGATCCAGGTATATTATTTAACACTGGCGACGACCATGTGGCATAGCAGAGTCAGAGACTCCAACCCTTACGGCATACTTGGGTTAGAGGCTTCGCTGCCGAGTCAATGGAAGATTCCATATAGCCCGTGGAATTTTAGAGTTGTCGGGTATATCACCTAGTACAAAAGTAAAATGAAGAGTGTCACAGAGTTCAGATGATTTTATCGAGTCTTTTGAAAATGCCCATGAGATTTTTTACTATATGATATGTTTATGAATTATTTTAAATTGCTCTCATATATGTTGAATATAAATTAGTATTTTGGATCTATTCTGCATACCAGTACATCTGTATTGATTCCCTACCTCCTAGGTTCGGAGGATCTGTCCAAGGGTCTAGCTAATAAGTAAAGTATTCCAAAAAGAAGTAATCCGTTCAGTGGTCAGCCTTCTTTGTTCCAGAAGGCCTATTATTTAAGATTATGTTATTTCCGTTGGTTTAGTCTACTTGGGGCCTTGTCCCGTTTTCAAAATAGTTTTGAGCTGTAGTAGAGATTTCGGAAACTGAGTCATATCTTATTCAGATGTTTGGAATTGTAACTTTCATTCTCGTGTCTTGAAACTAAGAGTTAATGACCATGTTTCCATATCCGATTGTATTTCTGCATATTCTCTTATTATATGAATGTTGTGCATGACTACTAGATACAATAGGATATTTGGGCCTTCATGGTTCGGGATGTCTGTTATGGCCAGGCCCTAGTTCAAGTCGTGAAAACTATGGAATTAATTCCCTAAGAAGTGTAGCACGTTTTTGATTGAAGTGAATCTTGTGTGCATTTCTTTTATTGTCTCTCCTTCTTTCATTGTGAAGGTTTCATACTGGGTAATCTACATATCAACTTTAGAATCCTTTATATCAGTAGTTCCTTCATGAGTTGTCTTCAATCCGTCCTAGATTTCCTTAGCTATTTCACAAGCTGAAATCTGGTTGTATCCATTTGGTCCAATGCCATAGACAAGTAGTTTCTTTGATTTTAGTTTTTCTCAATTCTTTTTCTATCATCATCATTGAACTCCCTCCTTCTTTTGATAAACATTTTTGTAACATCTCCTTCTTTGACTTCTTTTACAGGTACATGTGGACCATTAAGAATAATGTCCATTAGCTCACTATCCTCAGCCATAATGAAGTCAAACATCCTTATTTTCCACCACCCATCATATTGTCCATTAAATCTAGGTGGTCTAGTGGTTGACTACCGTTTTTCTAGGTTTTGTGGAGCAACCATGATAACCAAATGTAATACCCCAGAAAATTTTTCATCGAAATTTTGTGCGTAAACGTATTAGATCCTATCTTCGAGAATGATTTATAATTTTTTTTTGTGTCATTTCTTGGATTTCAACCCACCATTTCGTAGAGCATCGAATAATCTTTCCAATGATATATGGATCACCCAATACGGATACACGAGCGATGAGTTACGACCATTCCGATCAAACTATGATCATTTCGATCAAACTGTGAACAGTAAAATGTGCAGGAAAAAAAAAAATACTGCAGCCAGGCGATTTTTTTGGTCAACTTCAAATGATCATAACTCCTTGTACATAATGAACTGTGTGAGCTTCTATATATCAACGGAAATCCCTGAGAGTCTTGTTTCCAATAAAATTGATTTCATCCAATTTGGACATCGGAGTAAAAAGTTATGGCCAATTTACTTCAGCCTATCGGATAGATCACTGAAGGACAGATTCGGGTTTTATTTATTTCTTAGGGGCATTTTGGTCTTTCACCACTCTTTTAAACCTCTATAAATACCCAATTCAGCTAAGAACTTGTATTATTTTCCTCTCATTTCTCTTATATGTATATATATGATGATTATGTATGTTGGTTGATATATATATATGTGTGTGGTGATGGTGTATGTTGGTTGATACATGCATGTGATGATTATGTGTGTTGGATGAGATATATGGGGTGGCGAAAAATATGAGAATTTGACGAATTCACCAATGCCTAAAAGTGCATGTAAAGTTTTTGTGGAATTGTCTAAGAGGCTATAAATTTACGTTCTTAGGATATAATAAGTTCTAAATGACTAGACTACTTTCTATGTATACGTTCAACATAAACTCCATGTTATTGTCTAAAATTGAGGATGTTGTGTGGAAGGCTTATGATATGGTGTTGTAGCACATGTAATTGTTCATACTGACCTATGCCTAAATGGCACATGCAAGGTAATTGTAGAAATGCCTAGTTGAAGAAGAATGGATCGTATGACCCCTTGTGATCGAAGTGATGAGTTCATACCATACTTACATGCTACGTGTTTACTATGATGCTTGAGGGAAATGGTAAGGCCATTAGGCCACGATAAGTGTGAAAGGTTGAATTATGGGTTGAATTGCATATATCCAGATCTTAAAGGAAAGAACCTTGAGAAGTAAACCATGATGTGTTGAATATATGTTATTTGTGTGTATGCTGATTGGATGAACTATGTTATCTTGTATTCTTCCTTAACCATATGCATCCTTGTTGAATGATCTACGATGTAATGGCATGAGATCCCAATACTTATATATGAATATGATCTTCAAATGATTGGTGTGAGGTGTTAATGAATGCATGATGCATGATGGCCTGTGGGCATGTGAGTATGCGTTGTTGTATACTATGTATTACTTATGTTATTTATTGCTTGGGGCACGTATGCCCGAAATAGCCTGCTGGTCTAGAGCTAAGTCAGTTCCGCGATAATCTTAGTCATGCTACGATCGATGAATTTCCGATGATTTGAGAACTTAACATGAATTCCATGAGAACTTAGTATGTGGGGTTTTGAACAAGAATATCTTTTCATTCTTGTGCCCAAAGAATTGATTTTATCATTGGAATTTCATGATTTTGTAAAGTGGGTAAATACCCAAGATGTTTTAATGATGAATTATGAGGTTATGAAAAATCTAAATTGTTTAAGCTTTGATGTACATGATTACTTTATTATTCCCAAGTTATGATTTAATATGGTGAATTTCATATTTCTACCATGAGTTGACATTTTAAGTGTTTTCAAGATATGATTTATGGAACTTTGAATCGTCCAATACCAGTATACATAATAACCTTATTATCGTGTTTTCTTGAATTGAGATTTTATCCCATAAATTGTACCCCACTACTATGAAATTATTTTTTTGATGATTCTTGATATAAGAGCTATGATTTGAGTTACATTACGGCATACAAAATCTTACTATGATTTGAAGATCTTAAATGCTTTTCAAAAGCTATTGTCATGATTTGAATATTGGAATGAAAGAATGATCATTTGAGAATATTGATTTGCATCCGCAGAGTCGGGATGATTTATATTGATTTTAAGCTCGAAGAGACAAAATGCTGTGTCATTGATACCATGTTGATGTTGAAGAAAATTAAAATGTTTTGAGCTAAAATGTGTTGAGTTAGGAATCCA